>NC_061111.1:131234522-131385812 GCF_002878395.1 Capsicum annuum
AGTATAAGTTTTTTAATTAAAAAAATTAAAATATTATTTTTTCTTTGATTCACGCGCGCAAAGGAGAGTGTAACACACTCTCCTTGCCAAATCAACATTTTGCGCCTGATAGGTATCAATTTTAAGCAGTGGAGGTGCCTGATAGGTACAGATCTTAGTTGGGGGATCCAAGTGAATTTTCAAGACAACTTTAAGTGCCTGTCGATGACTTAAGCCAACTCTCTTTAGTATATAAACTGCAGTGTTTAATGCTTCTTCCCAAAGTTACTCAGGCAAATAAGAATGACTAATCAAACTTTTTACCATATCCTTAAGAGTTCAGTTTCATTTCTTAGCTACACCATTTAGCCTTGGAGTTCCTGATATAGTGTATTGAGGTACAATTCCACACTCTGTCAAACACTTTGTAAAAGATCCAGAACGTTGTTCACCTAATCCATCATATCTACCGTAGTATTTTCCTCCATGGTCAGATTTGACAACCATAATTTTATTGCTTAATTAAGTTTCAACTTCAGCCTTAAAAGTTTTAGAAACATCCAAAGATTGTGAATTCTCATGAATTAAATAGAGACCTGTAATGGGAGTAGTCATCTATAAAGTTAATGAAATATTATTGACCATTCCATGAAGTCGTAAGGAACGAATCATAAATGTTTGTCACTACTAAAAAAATGGCAAAACCCAACCACAGAAAACTGACCACTAGTGGTCGGAATTTATTTTTTTTTAAAAGCAAACACAAGTGGTAGCTTTTTTATTTTAAAAAATTGAAATAATTATTAAAATAATTTTAGTATTAATTCTTATTTATTTTTCAAATAATAAAAAAAAAAACAAAAAACCAACCACTGGTTGTCGGTTTCTTAAAAAAAAATTAAAAAATATATAAAAAACTGACCACAAGTGGTTGGTTTTTTGATTAATTTCTTTTAAAAAACGATCACCAGTGGTCGGTTTTTTTTGAAAAGAAAAGTAATTAAAAAATATATAAAAAAAACTGACAACTTGTGGTTGGATTTAAAACCGACCACTTGTGGTCGGTTTTTTTCATTTACAAAATGAATAATAATTAATACTAAAATTATTTTAATAATTATTTTAATTTTTTAAAATAAAAAACCTACCACAGGCTTAATATATGTTATTTTTTTTATCTCAAACAATGCGATTCAAATATAACTTAGATAATCAATCATACTTTTAATACATTTTTAGCTATTTTAAGTAATTAACTATTGTAGTTTATAATATTTTTTAATTTTCAAATAATATATGTTACTCTTCTTGTCCAAAATTTTGTGGCGTTGATAGTCTATTATATTTTAAAAATATTTTAAGTTTTTAATTATTGTGATTTATTATACTATTCTTATATTCCAATTTAAATGCCACTGATATAATTTTGAGAGTCAATCAAATATTTTATATCTTTTAAAAATTTTCAAGTTGTTAATTATTGTGATTTATAATATTTTTTACGTACTTTTTGAAATGTATAACACATTATTTTTACTTTTAGATATTTTAAGTTGTTAACTATTGTAATTTATAATACTTTTTATGTAATTTTTAAATAATATATGTTACTTCCCTTGTCCAAAATTTTGTGGCATTGATAGTCAATTGCATATTTTAAATAATCTAAGTTTTTAATTATTGTGGTTTATAAAACTTTTCCTTATATTCCAATTTAAGTGGCACAATGCTTAGACTATAATAATTAATTAGAGGTGATATAGTAAAATTACGATTGAAGCAAAGAAACAAACATATGTCTTAAATTATTCACAATGACTAATAAGAAGTGATTTAACAAAATTACTACAAAAAGTACCTATGATTTTTTTTTTTTTAAAAATGGGCCTTATATAAGACGTGAAGTTAATTTAAAACATCAAAAGTTAACTTATTATTTTATTTCTATTTTATTTTATTATTAAATATATATTTTTGTACTATTTAGATGACTTATAATAATTAATTAGGATGATATATAGTAAAATTACGATTGAAACAGTTGAAGTAGATATGTCATATATGTGTGTGTATATGAAGAAACAAAGGGAAAGAGGGAGTACTGAGTAGGTTTTACAAAATTGATATACTAAAAAATCAATCATTATTCACTGAAATCTATCCTTGTTTATTATCTTTGTTTATCTTTGTGTTAAAATATTGAAATATCATAATATTAAAATATAATATTATTGAAATATATCTCTGTTTTGGTATCAGAGCGCGAAGGTTTTGGGAACATTACCTGGTATCGAACATTACCTACTAACTCGCAAAAGTTTATAAACTATATATGAAAAGACATAGATCTTTCCAAGACATAAGGTGTAGCTATTTCTATTTATGTAGAGAAATCAGAAAAAGAAATAATATAATAGCTAGAAAACATAATCTAGAAGAAAGTCGAAGAAGGTTATTAGAAGCAAACAGATTACATAAATCCTATAATACATCTAGACAAGTTTGTGAAGATTTAGGAAGCGCGTTAAATTGGGAAATACAAGGTTGTGAGAGAGATTTAGAAAATAATACTTTAGGAATAAAGTGGCTTAAGGAACGGATTAAGAGAAACTCTTATCAATTAGGATAATAAATGCCAATAAGATATATTGAGTGTATTAGAGAAATACAACGTCAATATTATAGAGAATTTGCTTATAAACATCAACTTGTAAAAATTTGGAAACAATTTGTAGAAAGACTAGAGTTGCTAAATAAAGAAATAAGAAACCTAGAAATAGATATTTTAAACTTTAAAGAAACAGACGAAATAATTACCATAACATCTAACTATTATAAAAAAAGCATTAATTAGTGAACAATCTAGGCTGATAGAAAATATACAAGAAGTAGAATTAGATATAACCTATACAAATAGTAGATTGAAATATCAAACTAAGCTAACCAAAAAATACCTTAACTTAAACCACTTAGGATAACAAGATAGCTTCTTTAAAATGCCTTGATTACTTAGATCTTAGATTTCAACCAGAAAAGAAATATAGAGTATTAAAAGATAACTCTACTATAAGGTGTAATTTCAACCAGGGTGAACATATTTTACATTCAGAAGATAAACAATATAATACAATAATAGACATTTTGATAAATTCAAGCGAAAAAATTCAGGAAAAATATAATAGTATAATAAGATTTTAGAAGAGATAGAAGTTACTCAGAATAAACATAAAAAGACACTAGATAAGATAGAATAAAATTTAGATTATTTAAAGTCACAAGAAATAGAAATAGACAGGAAAATTCAATATTTAAATCACAAATTTAATTTAGAAAAAATACCTACAAAATTAGAAATTGAAAAGCTAATAAAAACCATAATAGAAAGACCTAAAGAATTAGAAGTAAAAACAACTCAATTAATATCTAAGCTTGTCGAGCAAGTAGAAAATATAACAACAGAAATCAAAGATTTGCAAGGAATAACAAAAAGATTGGAAGAAATATCACTTTCATGAGTGAAGAAGATATAAATTATAGTAATGCATTAGAAAAATCAAGAAGTTATCATAGCAAACCAGAAGGATTTTCTAAGCATATACCTTCAAGTATAACAAACAAAATTTTATTAAAACAAAATAATACCATAATAGAGTTATTATTAGACTTACACAAAAAGATAGACATTTTAATTAAAGGCAAAGAAACTCAAAAACCTTTTCAGGAAGAACCGGAATTAACCGAATTACATAAGAAAATAGACATCTTAATAAAAAATAAAGAAGCTCAAGAGCCACCAAAAAATAGCTTTGAAATTGAAGAACTTATTAACCAATTAAAATGAATTAAGTTAACTCCTAAACAAGAAAGAAAAAATATAATAAGAAAACCACAAAAATGGACTTTCTATCAAATAGACGGAGAACCATCGAAAATAATGAAAGACAAGGAGAAGAAAGACAAAGAATAAGTTTTTCGGAGAATAGAATAGGAAATAATAATATATTATCCAGAATATGCAGAAGACAACCTAATATGGAGCAGAACCAAGAACTTAACGAAATAATAGATGTAGATAAAGATTTAGAAATCTTCCAACAACATCAATTAAAATTATTAAATCCTAAAACATTATATAACGCAGGATATTTTTCTACAGTTAATCAGCTATATAGACATTATAGAGGAGAACAAATATCAGCTATAGGAGAAGATTTTAAAATACTAGATTTAGTAAACGCTAATTCTTTAAGACATATAAAAAATAATAAAATGATATTGATGCATATGAGTTTAATTGTTATAGGAATAAAAGGTCTAACTAGAAAGATTCTAGGATCCAAAGTATTGATAACAATATATGATGATAGATGGTCATATATTAAAAAATCAATAATAGGATTAACTGAAGTAGATATGACCAATAATGGAGGAATATTCTATATAAGTCCAGATTTCCTAATGAACCTAAAAGAATTTGGAAAAAAACATTAAAATAGGAATCCAAACTAAAGGGTACGAAGAAATGAATAGTGGAAATAATTTATTAATGTGTGTAGGGTTCATTGGAAAATTAACTTTAAGTAGTAATACTAAATTTAAACTAAATGTAAATGATGTAGTTGAAATAATGGGAAATAAAGGCATAAGTCTATAAAAACCAATAAAATAGACCCAGAAATATATGCAGGTTTAGAATGGAATTTAAACAAATTTACTAAACCAAAAATTCTTACACCAGACTCTCATCTATTATATATTACAAGTAAAGGAGAAAATTCAGTCAGGTTTACAGATTATAATTACATGACTAAAAAAAATTTAGACGATGACGAAATAGAGAGTAATATAGAAACAGAAAGCGAGTTTATGAATATAGAAGTCCTACAAGAAGGATATGAAGTAGACATGGCCATAGAAAAAGCTGAAAACTTAGCAGAAGAATATAAATATATAACTTTTAAATGTAAAGGATGTCAAAAGGATGAAATGAAAATAGAAGAATGTATAGAACATTTTAAAAACTGTTTAGAGAGAAGTGATAATTTAGGATATAGAAATAACAAATATTCCTTGAAAGAGAAGATGAAGACACAATTTCTGTATTAAGTTCCACAATAAGTTATAAAGAACTAGCAGAATTAGAACCAACTAGTTCTTCAAGTGCTAGCCCATTCCAACAAACAAACCCTAATCCCCAACCAATAGATTATAGTACATGCAATGTACCTAGAAGACCAGCAATTAGGATAAACCCAGATATAGAACTTAGAGGAGATAATATAAAATCAGCAGGTAAAAGAATGCCAATAGAACAACCAATTAAACTACAAGAAGGAGGTAGTAAAGGTAAAATTCTGAATATAGCAGCACACGATCCCAAAATGTGGGATACAGTGATAGATTTATGGAAAGGAATAGTAGCTGCAGATTACTTAAGACATTATACAAAAACAGATACGGAAACAATGTACAAATATTTAGAAACCTTTTTGGGGGAATCGGCAAAAGCCACATGGGAAAGTTTTAAGATAAATTGCCCATATGACTTCCAGGTTTTATTAAGTATGGGACCAAATCCCTATAATTTCACAAACAAAATGCATATGTTATTAATTGGAAAAGATCCAAATAGTGGACTATTAGCACTAAAAAAAGAACCATTAATCAAACTAGAACAATTAAGTATTTCACATTGGGTATATATAAAGAAATTCCTACAAGACTATTTTTATTATTGCACTGTTAGCGGAAACACTTTTAACGAAGAATTAGGCAAAAAATTATTCAATAAATTACCTGGGGCTTTAGGAAGAGAAATAGAAGATAGATGGTATAAAAGAGATGGTGTAGTAGCCAACCCAAATTTAAAATGGACAATAGGGAATAGAACACAACATATAATGGATATACTAACAGAAAAATGTACAAACATACAAATACAAAAACAATTAAAAAGAAATGAAATGAATTTCTGCAAATTTGTTATATATACAACCCAAAATTACGATAAAAACAACATAGAAAATATAAGAAGAAACAAAAACCATATAGTCGTAAACAATACTTCTTAAGAAAATCAAAAGCTAAAAAGCCGTGGTAAATAGAGATAGACATGTTAGGAAATATAGAAATGATAGAAACTATAAAAATAAATTAGAATGCTATACTTGTGGAAGCATAGACCATTTAGCTAATGTATGTCCTAAAAGAAATAATAATAGAACTAGAAATTCTCAACTAATAGAGGATTTCCAAGAAACTTTATTAAATATAGACGAATACATGTCAGATACAGAAAGTATATACTCAATAATAAGTATTGATATAAATGATAAAGATAATCCAAAATCTGATTCTTCAGAATCAGAAGAAGATAACTTAGTTTATGAGCTAGGACAAGAGATAGAAGATTTAGACTTAAACAATCTAGGAATCAATAATTTAATGAATGTTACTCAAGAATGTATACATGAATTCCAAAGAAACAAAGGTTTAGACAGTAATAGATGTCGTATATGTAATTGGTATCCAAGTAAAGACAATGGAGCTAAATGCAAAAAATGTTATTTAGAAGCATGTATAAATTGTATAGAAAACACTTTAAAAATAAAAGTAGAACCAGAAATAAATAACAGACAAAAAAATACAAATAATCAAATCCTAAATCTAAGGGTGTCTACTTTAGAAACCCGAGTAAATGATTTAGAACAAAGATTAACCATCCTAGAAAAAGGAAAAACCAAAATCGTCATAGAAGAAACAGATACACAAGAAGCGATACATTTAGAAAAATTAGAGGCAGAACTTATGAATCTAGAATAATGACACTAGTCTAATATGCAACGAAGATAAAGAATTCTCTACAATAAAAGTTCTAGTAAAAATTAAAATAAAAGATGTGAAGATAGAAACTCTAGCATTAGTAGATCCCGGATGTACTAGCTGTTTAATCAATAAAGAAATAGTACTGGAACATTTACTAAAAGTACTTGAGAGACCTATAACAGCCATTCAAATTGATGGATCACAAAATATCTATAATTATTACATAGAAAAAGCACAAATAAGTTTTTTAAATACATGCAATAAATTCTATAACCCAGTTTACAATGTTAATAAAATATTAGCAAGAGATTTAAACATAGGATCAGATTTTGTTATCGGACTAAGATTTTGTATCCAGAATAAAGGAGGATGTCTCTTAACAAGAGATGGAATAATGCTCTTTAAAAATTTAACTTATACACCAGTACAAATAGTAACCTTGCCAACAGTATATAGAACATTAAACACACATAAAACTAGTTTGCTTCCAGAACCATATTGCGACGACTGCCAAAATAATCAATGCCAAAGCAACAACCTGTTAAAAGAAAACAAAAATATAAAAGAAAACCTAGAAGAAGTTAGAAATTATACTCTGCTTAATGCAGAAGGACAAGAATGCTTAATAGATATAGAAAAAGACTATACCCTAATAAGTACAGAAACTCAGTTTTATAATTTTAGAAAAGGAATGGATAAAATAGGAATAATAAACAGTCTAAAAGATTTAGAAAATATAATATCTATACTAGATAAAATGGAAATAATAAGAGAAAGACCGTTATCCCATTGGGACGCTAACGAGATAATGTGTAAACTAGATATAATTAATTTAGAATACACTATAAAAACAGCACCTATAGAAGCAAATAATGAAGATACTAAAGAATTTGATATACAAATAAAGGAACTTTTACAATTAGAAGTAATAAGGAGATCTACCTCTAGAGATAGATTGGCCGCCTTTATGGTAAGAAATCATAGTGAACAAATAAGAGGTAAAGCTTGTATGGTAATTAACTATAAAAGATTAAATGATAACACCAGAATAGATGCATATAAACTACCAGATAAAAGTGAGTTAATTAATAGAATTCAAAATAAAAAAGGTATATAGTAAATTTGACTGGAAGTCGGGCTACTAGCAAGTCAAAATGCACCCAGACAACATAGAGTGGACAACATTCACATGTCCAGGTAGACATTTTGAATGGTTCGTTATGCCGTTTGGTTTAACGATAGCTCCACCTATTTTTCAACGAAAGATGGATAACATATTTGGAGAATATAAACATTTTATATTAGTATATGTAGATGATATTTTGGTATTCAGTCAAAATATACAAGAACATTTAGGAAACTTACAAATAATTTTCAGATTATTTGTTAAACATGGAATTATAATAAGTAAAAAGAAAATGGAATTATGTAAAACTTATATTAATTTTCTAAGAATAACTTTAGGAAATGGAAAGGTAAAACTCCAACCACACATTGCAAAGAAGGTATTAGAAATGCCAGATAAATTAGAAAAGACAAAAGATTTACAAAAATTTTTAGGATTAGTAAATTATACAAGAAATTTTATTCAAGACTTAGGAAAAATAGCAGGACCATTATACGCAAAGACAGGTAGTAAAGGGCAGAAAAATTTCAATATAGAAGACATTAAATTAATCCAAAAAATAAAAGAAAAAATTAAAAATATTCCAGACCTAAAAATTCCATTAGAATCAGATTATTTAATCATTCAAACAGATGGAAGTGATTTAGGATGGGGAGCTATCTTAAAAGCACGACCTAATAAATACAGTAATAAAAATGAAGAACAAATATGTGGTTATCAGAGTGGGGCATATAAAGAAAAAGAAAACATGAGTGCTATAGACCTAGAAGTATTAGCTATAATATACAGGTTAAATAGTTTCAAATTATATATTCTAAATAAAGAAGAAATTTTAGTTAGAACAGATTGTGAAGCTATAGTTAAATTTCATCAAAAAATAAATGACAAAACTAGTAGTAGAAGAAGATGGCTAAATTTTACAGACACCATATCTGTTTATAAGAATATAGTATTTGAACATATAAAAGGAAAAGAAAACGAATTAGCAGACCAGTTAAGTAGATTACAACTGGGAATAAATAAATAAGTTTAATCTCACTCATTTGTTTTCAGCATGAGACCAGCAGGACAACCTCCTGCAGATAAAGGCAAGGGTGTAGCTTCGTCTTCAGATTCATATCAACATGCAACATTAGGTAATTTAAATTTTAGACCACTAGAATCTTTAGAAACAATAGAAAGAATTCACTTCGGACCATTTAACTTAATTGCTTACCCTGAGAGCAACATATCATTTAGAGTAAGACCAGATTACATTTTAGATAGACCCCAAAGGTGTTTAGTAGATAATCTTTGGATATCTGATAATAGACAAAACCGTAATCATTTTATGACATCCATGAACTCTTTATGCCATTACATGGCAGAAAAAAGTAGGCCTAGGTTTAAATACTATGTAGTCATTCATGGAAAAACTAATGGAATTTTCCAAACATGGTTAGAAGTGTTAGATTCAATACAAGGTTTTAAAGCCCCTCTTTTTAAAGGTTTTAATGATCTTACCGAAGCCACTAATCATGCCAGAGGATATTTAGGACCAAACTATTATATATCTCTATCACTCAGACAGAACCCAGATCAAATACCTCAGTATAATTTGCAAAAAGAGACTAGAAAAATTATTTTCTGCAACCATTGTTTCTCAATAACGGAGAATTTCAAAAAGCTAAATGCTCAGAAAGAATCACTCCTCATGGAAAACACTAGATTAATAAAGCAGATATAATTATTAGAAGCAAGACTCAACCAGCAGACAAATGTAAGCAAGACAGATGCAAAAACATAGACTTAAACTCAGAGTTCTCTATCTCCTCAAAAAATGGATGAGGAGGGTGTGCATTTCCCACTAAATGCTCAAAAATCCACTGTACCAGATGTTGGTACAGCTAGTCCGGTTCAAACGGTGACCGGTAAAGACAAATCAAACCCATTAATGGCTGTCACTTTGCGAAAAAGTAAAGATGAAGGATGTTCTTCATCAAAAAATAAGTTAACAAGATCAGGTAGTAAGATTTTAAAGAAGACTTTAATATCTAAAAGAAAAAATGAAACAATAGAGACTATAATCAAACAGACTTTAGACAGATTCTTTAGCAACCAGACATAAGATAAATATATGAATGGACAGCCAGACGGACAACCCACTAATTTAGACAGAACTGTTCCAGAGATAAATAATACAGATAATAATTCTGCAAGATCAGACAAAGATGATAGTATTGCACACTTCCAGGATGCTCAGGATCCATACAAAGACGATGACTCAGGAATGAGCTTCGACTCAATTGCCCTGCACAACTTGGATACATAGTAAAGACAATATACAATTTGTATTATTAGATAGTATAGTCAGGTGGGGATGCCCACTTTATGTCTTGTAATAATCAGGGCCAGAGTGCTTCCTTTATCACTACTTTCTAGAAGAAAGAAAAACTGTTGAAGCACGCGTCAAAATAAGTCTGGAAGAAAAATAAATAATGCATGTGACGATGGGGCCCAATGAGTACCCGGCTTGCATTATTAAGATTCTTTCTTATCTCTTATCTTAAAGTGTCGGCCACATGTGTTTAGGCCACTTAGTAATCTTTAGAACTACTACTTTATCTATTTTTTGCCTATAAAAGGCGTACATTTTGTAGACGGAAGGCAGAGTGAAATCAACCAACTTCAAAACCTACTTGAAATGTGTAAACCCTTCTTCCCAAAAAACCTATCCAAGCCAGTCTTTCTTGTATAAACTTTGTATCATTGTCTTTTAAATAAAAGCTCCAAGTTTTCTATTCGATCTTAAGGGGGTTCCCAAAAGGGAAACCTCTCTCCTAGCTACTTTATGTAAGTTCTTATTTACATATTTTCCCCACAAAAAATATTTATACTTATGTTCTTATATCCATGTTTAAAGTTATTTAACATATTTTTGTATATTATGTAAATTAAATTCTCAGTAAAATTCTTACCCTTAGTATATGGTTAGCCTCTTAATTTCTTAATAACAACGATAGATTAACCTGTAAATTCCTAGGAATTCTGGCCTTAATAGTCCAACAGGTCTGCAAAATAGACAAAGGATGAGTGTTAGCTGGCAGACTAAATTTTTTTGGGGTGTGGTTAAAGAAGTAAGATGTTAAGATCATAGATTAAGAGGAAGAGATGAACAGGGTAAAATAAAATTAAAAAAAAACTCTGGGGAGAATATAAGCTATAATAATGATAAGCATGAAGAAACAAAGGGAAAGAGGGAGTACTGAGTAGGTTTTACAAAACTGATATACTAAAAAATCAATCATTATTCACTGAAATCTATCCTTGTTTATTATCTTTGTTTATCTTTGTGTTAAAATATTGAAATATCATAATATTGAAATATAATATTATTGAAATATATCTCTGTTAACCTACTCAGTACTCCCTCTTTCCCTTTGTTTCTTCATGTTTATCATTCTTATAGCTTATATTCTCCCCAGAGTTTTTTTTTTAATTTTATTTTACCCTGTTTATCTCTTTTAATCATAGCCGTTGATCTCATCTGATCAATGGCTGAGATTAAATCCATAATTTATCACACTTTTAAACAAAATAAGTGAAATCCTAATTCTTTTCAAAAAATAGCCACACCTCTTCCTCTCTTCGATCTCCTCTTCCTCTCTTGAACCTCTCTCTTCGATCTTCTCTTCCTCTCTCAAACCTCTCTCTTTAGTATCCCTAGATATCAATGATGACAAAACCCAGCGCCGCCAGCCGTCGATGAAATCCCAATGCTGCCAGCAGCCATCTTCACCAACGCCGGTAGTACCACCAGTCGGTGAAGCAACCATCCACCAGCCTCCGTTTAGAGGTAAACTTTGTTAAATCCATTAACTTCATTATGATTAACATACAAACTATTGAGATATTGAGATTGTAGGTAATAGATTGTAGAAGAAATTACATTTTCTTTCGCTTTCCAATAATGTAAAAAATATTATGCTATGTCGTCAGAGAAATTTGCTCTTCTTTCCTTCCTTTTGACGCTACTTATCTTTATCTTTGGGGGGATCAGTGGATAGGGATTTCCCTCTCGCTGTTGCATATTCACGTTTGTATCCCCTTTATTATCTGTGTAATGCATCAGTCTCATCATTTTGTGGGAATACATGGGTTTTTTGTTATTGTTGTATGTGCAGTACTTTAGTCTCGTCTTGTTGTTTCGTATAATGTGTTTTGGTTTCTTGAATTTACCTTTTTTCTGCATTCTCAGTGATAGAAAGACAAATTATCATCTTGTTCTTTCTAGATCGTCTTTATAATTGTAAGCTTCTACACTGGATAGTAGAGTTCATTCTCAAGAAAGTTCAAGCCCTTGTACTTGCAAGTCTTTCTTTACTCAACTGCTTTGTCTTACCTTACTACCTTTTAGTTGTTTTCCATTTTAAAAGAGAAAATTTCTTCCCGAACTAAAGTTTTAACATAGTCTATAGCGAATTACAGGCTAAATACTTGTGATTTTCTTTGAGTTTAGAGAAAATAAATATTATTTCTCCCAACTAGTGTTTAACGTTTCAACAACTATACATAGAAACTATATTTCAATCTTCAAGCAGTATCCTATTTGACTTTGGAGCATTTATTTTTCTATTTACAGCTTTTACTCTGAAAGTTGTTTGTATATGCCTTGAAATTACTACAAGTTAATGTTGAAATATTTTACAAATCAGATCTGGTATAGAGTTTAGGACCAATGTTTCTCTAAAATGTAAGCATTATTTTAATACTAATGAGGTTCAACCAGGTTTTCTGACCTATGTTCAGCAGTATTAGACCAGTAGATCTTGACTGATGCTATATTATTTATGGCTAAATTAGAGATGAAACTGTGAGGAAATCAAGAGCCTTTAATATTGGGAAATCACTAAAGTTGGAGGGTCAAATGCTTAGGATTCTTAGAGCTGTTTAGGTTGGTATGTTAAAGTGCGGTGAAAGATGTGGGGAGGAAAACCGTAAGATTGAAAGATCTAAATTCCCTACAAATGCCCCAAAGATAAGGTTGAATAAAGTATTAAAGAACAACAAATACTTTCTTTGAAACAATATGAATACAGTCGTGATTTTCAGTTTCAAAATAAATACAGTCATGATTTAGTCCGGTCACCTGTGTTTGGTTGGTCCCTTTAATTCTGGTATAAGAAATTCAGGGAGTAGTTATGCCACAATCCAGGGACCCTATGTTATTTTATCATGTTCTATGCTTTGGATGCTTTGGTATACTACCTTTTATATTGAGCCAGGGGTCTATCGAAAATAGTCTCTCTACCTCTTTTGAGGTAGTGGTATGGACTGCGTATACTATATCCTCCCCAGACCCCACTATGTAGGAATATATTGGGTTTGTTGTTGTTGTTGTTGTTGAGATATCGAGATTAACTCTATAGCTTTTGCTCAAATAGTGCATTGTATCAAAAAATTGATTAGATTTATACAAATATTAAATGTAGAACCCAGTTATTAACCCTTGAAGTAGCCATTTTGAAATTCAGAACTCATTATATTTTGTGTGACGTTGTTCTCTTGCTAGTTCATTCAAAAAAAAAAAGAATTAACGCAATTTTATATTTGAAAACACCTTAACTTTAAATTATCTATTTTATTCTTAATACATTTTTTCTTAACCACATAAGTGATGCGGTATGTTTAAGATGGAAAGTTTAAGATTCGTTGAAAATAGAGTTTGGTATCTTTTAATTTGCTAAGCTAATTATTTTCGATATGGCAGTTTTTGTGAGAGAATCTATAAGCAGCTTGAAGCTATCATTTTGAAATATCAAGAAATTAATAAAACTATCAAAGGTATGTGGAAATAGTGAAATCGTGCGGGGCCTTGTGCGATTCACTATTGTTGTTATCTTTCTTTGATTGTTCATATTGAAGTCTGGTGAAGCTGTGTGTGGCCTTGTGTGATTCACTAGCATTGTTCTTGACATCTTGTTGGTTTTGTTGTTGCTTGAAAATTGTATTGTGAACTTGATCTTGAATGTTTAGGTACTTGGTAGGTTGAAAATGATTTGGTGACTTGGTAGGTTGAAAATAATTAAGTGTAGGGACTTTAAAGGTCACACGGTAGGTTGAAAGTGGTTAAGAGTAGGAAGTTTGAAGGGGGATTTTGTGTTTTAAATGTGACTTGTTTGACGACTTAGTAACTTGAAAATGGTTAAGTGTAGGGACTTTGAAGGGGATTTATTTTGTTTTGAATGTGGTTTGTTAGGTCACTTACTTTCTTGAAAATGGTTAAGTCAAGGGACTTTGAAGGATATTTTTTTGTTTTGAATTTGTTTTTGATTTGATACTTATTTGCTTGAAAATGGTTTAGTTGGTGACTTTATTTGTTGAAAATGCTTAAGTGCCGGTGAATTTAATAGTGAACTTTTGTTTGAAGGGTGATGTTGTTGGTTACTTTATTTGTTGAAAATGCTTAAGTGTCAGTGACTTTAAAAGTGAATTTTGTTTAGAAGGTGATGTTGTTGGTTACTTTGTTTGTTGAAAATGCTTAAGTGCCCGTGACTTTAATAGTGAATTAGTTTCGTCGGTGCCTTTGTTAGTTGAAAAAACTTAAGTTTTGGTGACTATAATAGTGAATTAATGTTTAGAATGTGATGTTGTTGGTGCCTTTATTTGTTGAAAAAGCTTAACTTTTGATGACTTTAATAGTGAATTAGTGTTTAGAAGGTGATGTTGTTGGTGACTTTATTTGTTGAAAATGCTTAACTTTTGGTGACTTTAATAGTGAATTAGTTTCGTTGGTGCCTTTCTTAGTTGAAAAAGCTTAAGTTTTGCTGACTTATTTAGTGAACTAGTGTTTAGGAGGTGATGTTGTTGGTGTCTTTATTTGTTGAAAATGCTTAAGTTTTGGCGACTTTAATAGTGAATTATTATTCAGAAGGTGATATTGTTGGTGACTTTATTTGTTGAAAATGCTTAAGTTCCGGTGAATTTAAAAGTGAACTTTTGTTTAGAAGGTGATGTTGTTGGTGCCATTGTTAGTTGAAAAAGCTTAACTTTTGGTGACTTTAATAGTGAATTAGTGTTTAGAAGGTGTTGTTGTTAGTGACTTTATTTGTTTAAAATGCTTAAGTACCGGTGACTTTAAAGTGAATTAGTTTCGTTGGTGCCTTTGTTAGTTGAAAAAGCTTAAATTTTGGTGACTTATTTAGTGAAGTAGTGTTTAGAAGGTAATGTTGTTAGTGACTTAATTTGTTGAAAATGCTTAAGTGCCGGTGACTTTAAAAGTGAACCTTTATTTAGAAGGTGATGTTGTTGGTGCCTTTGTTAGTTGAAAAAGCTTAACTTTTGGTGACTTTAATAGTGAATTAGTGTTTAGAAGGTATTGTTGTTAGTGACTTTATTTGTTGAAAATGCTTAACTTTTGGTGACTTTAGTAGTGAATTAGAGTTTAGGATGTGATGTTGTTGGTCACTTTATTTGTTGAAAATGCTTAAGTGCCGGTGTCTTTAATAGTGAAATTTTGTTTAGAAGGTGATGTTGTTGGTGCCTTTGTTAGTTGAAAGAGCTTAACTTTTGGTGACTTTTATAGTGAATTAGTGTTTAGAAGATTAAGTTGTTACTGACTTTATTTGTTAAAAATGTTTAAGTGCCGGTGACTTTAAAAGTCAATTAGTTTTGTTCGTGCCTTTGTTAGTTGAAAAAGCATAAGCTTTGGTGACTTATTTAGTGAATTAGTGTTTAGAAGGTGATGTTGTTGGTGACATTATTTGCTGAAAATGTTTAAGTACCGGTGACTTTAAAAGTGAACTTTTGTTTAAAATTTGATGTTGTTGGTGCCTTTGTTAGTTGAAAAAGCTTAACTTTTAGTGAATTTAATAGTGAATTAGTGTTTAGAAGGTGATGTTTCTAGTGACTTTATTTGTTGAAAATTCTTAACTCTTGGTGACTTTAATAGTGAATTAGTTTCGTTGGTGCCTTTGTTAGTTGAAAAAGCTTAAGTTTTTGTGACTTATTTAGTGAATTAGTGTTTAGGAGGTGATGTTGTTGGTGACTTTATTTGTTGAAAATGCTTAAGTTTTGGTGACTTTAATGGTGAATTAGTGTTTCGAAGGTGATATTGTTGGTGACTTTATTTGTTGAAAATGCTTAAGTGCCGGTGACTTTAAAAGTGAACTTTTGTTTAGAAGTTGATGTTATTGGTGCCTTAGTTGAAAAAGCTTAACTTTTGGTGACTTTAATAGTGAATTAGTGTTTAGAAAGTGATTTTCTTAGTGACTTTATTTTTTGAAAATTCTTAAGTGCCGGTGACTTTAAATGTCAATTAGTTTCGTTGGTGCCTTTGTTATTTGAAAAAGCTTAAGTTTTGGTGACTTATTTAGTGAATTAGTGTTTATAAGATGATGTTGTTGGTGAATTTATTTGTTGAAAATACTTAAGTTTTGGAGACTTTAATAGTGAATTAGTGTTTAGGAGGTGATGTTGTTGGTGACTTTATTTGTTGAAAATTCTTAACTTTTGGTGACTTTAATAGTGAATTAGTGTTTAGAAGGTGATGTTGCTAGTGACTATTTGTTGAAAATTCCTAACTCTTTGTGAATTTAATAGTGAATTAGTTTCGTTGGTGCCTTTGTTAGTTGAAAAAGCTTATGTTTTGGTTACTTAACTAGTGAATTAGTGTTTAGAAGGTGATGTTGTCGGTGACTTTACTTGTTGAAAATGCTTAAGTGCCCGTGACTTTAGTGAACTTTTGTTTAGAAGGTGATGTTGTTGGTGCCTTTGTTAGTTGAAAAAGCTTAAGTTTTGGTGACTTATTTAGTGAATTCGTGTTTAGAAGGTGATGTTGTCGGTGACTTTATTTGTTGAAAATGCTTATGTGCCGGTGACTTTAAAAGTGAACTTTTGTTTAGAAGGTGATGTTGTTGGTGCCTTTGTTAGTTGAAAAAGTATAACTTTTGGTGACTTGAATACTGAATTAGTGTTTAGAAGCTGATGTTGTTGGTGACTTTATTTGTTCAAAATGCATAACTTTTTGTGACTTTAGTAGTGAATTAGAGTTTAGAAGGTGATGTTGTTTGTGACTTTATTTGTTGAAAATGATTAACTTTTGGTAACTTTAACAATGAATTAGTTTCGTTGGTTTCTTTCTTAGTAGAGAAAGCTTAAGTTTTGGTGACTTATTTAGTGAACTAGTGTTAAGGAGGCGATGTTATTGGTGACTTTATTTGTTGAAACTGCTTAAGTTTTTGTGACTTTAATAGTGAATTAGTGTTTAGGATCTGATGTTATTGGTTACTTTATTTGTTGAAAATGCTTAAGCATCGGTGACTTTAAAAGTGAACTTTTGTTTAGAAGGTGATGTTGTTGGTGCCTTTATTAGTTGAAAAAGCTTAACTTTTGGTGACTTGAATAGTGAATTAGTGTTTAGAAGGTGATGTTGTTGTTGACTTTATTTGTGAAAAATGCTTATCTTTTGTTGACATTAATAGTGAATTAGTGTTTGGAAGGTGATGTTGTTGGTGGCTTTATTTGTTGAAAATGCTTAACTTTCGGTGACTTTAATAGTGAATTAGTTTCGTTTGTACCTTTGTTAGTTGAAAAAGCTTTAGTTTTTGTGACTTATTTAGTAAACTAGTTTTTAGGAGGTGATGTTGTTGGTGAATTTATTTATTGAAAATGCTTAAGTTTTGGTGATTTTAATAGTGAATTAGTGTTTAGGATGTGATGTTGTTGGTTACTTTATTTGTTGAAAATGCTTAAGTGCTGGTGACTTTTAAAGTAAACTTTTGTTTAGAAGGTGATGTTGTTGATTGCATTATTTGTTGAAAATGTTTAAGTGCCGGTGACTTTAATAGTGAATTAGTGTTTAGGAGTTGATGTTGTTTGTTACTTTATTTGTTGAAAATGCGTAAGTGCCGGTGACTTTAAAAGTAAACTTATGTTTAGAAGGTGATGTTGTTGGTTACTTTAGTTGTTGAAAATTATTAAGTGCCGGTGACTTTAATATTGAATTAGTGTTTAGAGGGTGATGTTGTTGGTGACTTTATTTGTTGAAAATGCTTAAGTGCCGGTGACTTTAAAAATGAACTTTTGTTTAGAAGGTGATGTTGTTGGTGACTTTATTAGTTGAAAAAGCATAACTTTTGGTGACCTTAATAGTGAATTAGTGTTTAGAAGGTGATGTTGTTGGTGACTTTATTTGTTAAAAATGCTTAACTTTTTGTGACTTTAATAGTAAATTAGTGTTTAGAAGGTGATGTTGTTGGTGACTTTATTTGTTGAAAATGATTAACTTTTGGTGACTTTAACAATGAATTAGTTTCGTTGGCTCCTTTCTTAGTAGAAAAAGCTTAAGTTTTGGTCACTTATTTAGTGAACTTGTGTTTAGGAGGTGATGTTATTGGTGACTTTATTTGTTGAAACTGCTTAGTTTTGGTGACTTTAATAGTGAATTAGTGTTTAGGATGTGATGTTGTTGGTTACTTTAGTTGTTTAAAATGCTTAAGTATCGGTGACTTTAAAAGTGAACTTTTGTTTAGAAGGTGATGTTGTTAGTGCCTTTGTTAGTTTAAAAGGCTTATGTTTTGGTGAATTATTTTGTGAATTAGTGTTTAGAAGGTGATGTTGTTGGTGACTTTATTTTTTGAAAATCCTTAAGTGCCGGTGACTTTAAAAGTGAACTTTTGTTTAGAAAGTGATGTTGTTGGTGCCTTTATTAGTTGAAAAAGTTTAACTTTTGGTGACTTGAATAGTGAATTAGTGTTTAGAAGGTGATGTTTTTGGTGACTTTATTTGTTGAAAATGTTTAAGTGCCGGTGACTTTAATAGGGAATTAGTGTTTAGTAGTTGATGTTGATTGTTACTTTATTTGTTGAAAATGCTTAAGTGCCGGTGACTTTAAAAGTGAACTTTTGTTTAGAAGGTGATGTTGTTGGTTACTTTATTTGTTGAAAATGATTAAGTGCCTGTGAATTTAATAGTGAATTAGTGTTTAGAAGGCGATGTTGTTGGTGACTTTATTTGTTGAAAATGATTAAGTGCCGGTAACTTTAAAAGTGAACTTTTGTTTAGAAGGTGATGTTGTTGGTGCCTTTCTTAGTTGAAAAAGCATAACTTTTGGTGACTTAAATAGTGAATTAGTGTTTAGAAGGTGATGTTGTTGGTGACTTTATTTGTTAAAAATGCTTAACTTTTTTTGACTTTAATAGTGAATTAGTGTTTAGAAGGTGATGTTGTTGGTGACTTTATTTGTTGAAAATGATTAACTTTTGGTGACTTTAACAATGAATTAGTTTCGTTGGTTCCTTTCTTAGTAGAGAAAGCTTAAACTTTGGTGACTTATTTAGTGAACTAGTGTTTAGGAGGTGATGTTATTGGTGACTTGATTTGTTGAAACTGCTTAAGTTTTGGTGAATTTAATAGTGAATTAGTGTTTAGGATTTGATGTTGTTGATTACTTTATTTGTTGAAAATGCTTAAGCATCGGTGACTTTAAAAGTGAACTTATGTTTAGAAGGTGATGTTGTTGGTGCCTTTATTAGTTGAAAAAGCTTAACTTTTGGTGACTTGAATAGTGAATTAGTGTTTAGAAGGTGATGTTGTTGGTGACTTTATTTGTGAAAAATGCTTAACTTTTGGTGACGTTAATAGTGAATTAGTGTTTAGGAGGTGATGTTGTTGGTGACTTTATTTGTTGAAATTGCTTAAATTTTGGAGTCTTTAATAGTGAATTAGTTTCATTGGTGCCTTTGTTAGTTGAAAAAGCTTATGTTTTTGTGACTTATTTAGTGAACTAGTTTTTAGGAAGTGATGTTGTTGGTGAATTTATTTGTTGAAAATGCTTAAGTTTTGGTGACTTTAATAGTGAATTAGTGTTTAGGATGTGATGTTGTTGGTTACTTTATTTGTTGAAAATGCTTAAGTGTCGGTGACTTTAAAAGTGAACTTTTGCTTAGAAGGTGATGTTATTGGTTACTTTATTTGTTGAAAATGCTTAAATGCTGGTGACTTTAATAGTGAATTAGTGTTTAGGAGTTGATGTTGTTTGTTACTTTATTTGTTGAAAATGCTTAAGTGCCGGTGACTTTAAAAGTGAACTTTTGTTTAGAAGGTGATGTTGTTGGTTACTTTATTTGTTGAAAATGGTTTAGTGCCGGTGACTTTAATAGTGAATTAGTTTTTATAAGGTGATGTTGTTGGTGACTTTATTTGTTGAGAATGTTTAAGTGCTTGTGACTTTAAAAGTGAACTTTTGTTTAGAGGGTGACATTGTTGGTGACTTTATTTTTTGAAAATGCTTAACTTTTGGTGACTTTAAAAGTGAACTTTTGTTTAGAAGGTCATGTTGTTGGTGACTTTATCTGTTGAAACTGCTTGATTTAATTAGTTAATTCTGATTGATTGCGTAGATGGATGATGATTATAGCTGGATATATCACTGAAACCTTGATAATAGAATGGGTATTAAGGTGGAATTTGTTGAGGGTGTCAAAAGATTTGTTGAATATGCTAAGATACTTGATCTTTGGACCCGTTTTGTAATTTGTTGTCCTTGTGTTACATATGATGGTATAAATCTTGTAATTGAAGAAGATATAAAGGATCATCTTTACAGAAAGGGGTTTCACGAGGACTTTTTAAGATTGCATGGTATTCATGGTGATGTTGTGCAAAATAACTTTGTTGCTGGAGAAAGTAGTAGGTATGTAGGGTATAATGAATATCAAGGTACTAGGATGATAGAAATGGTGCACGTAGCATTTGGGATGCAATACGGGGTTGACTTTAGGGAAAATATTGAAGATGTTCCTAATAGCGAAGTAGGAATTTCTACGAAGAATTGCAGGCTGCTAGTCATCCTTTTTTTGACGGATGTTTGCACTCTCGTTTGTCTGTTGCTGTTAGATTATTAAGTATTAAATCTGATTGGAATATTGCGGAAGGAGGAATGGACTCAATTATAGACTTTATTAGAGAGTTAGTTCACCCCGACTTGGAGGTTCCTGATTCTTTCTATAAAGCAAAAAGATTAGTGTCAAAGTTAGGTCTCTCCTCGATTAGAATTGATTATTGTGACAATGGCTGCATGTTATACTTTAAGGTAGATGCTAACCTAGAGTTCTGTAAGTTTTGTCAGCACCCTAGATATAAGTGTGGTTCTACTGGGAAGCAAATTGCTATTAAGCCAATGCATTATTTACCTCTTATACCAAGGTTGACGAGGTTGTATACTTCCTACAGCTCAGCTCCTCATATGAGATGGCATAGTGAAAATAGAAGGGCCCCTAGTGTTATATGTCATCCATCTGATGGGGAGGCTTGGAAGCATTTTAATGCAACTTATCCATATTTTGTACTTGAGCCACGAAACACTCAATTGGAATTATGTGCGAATGGGTTCTCTCCTTTTTCAGTTGGTGGTGCGCCATATTCATGTTGGCATGTATTTATCACTCCTTATTATTTTTTTCCTGAAATGTTAATGACTAATCCCTATAAATTTCTAAATTGTGTTATTCCTGTCTCGCGTAATCCAAAAAGTGAAATAGATGTGTATTTCCAACCTTTGATATATGAACTTCATATTTTGTGGCATGAGGGGTTTGAAATATGGTACATCTCTCTTAAACAGAATTTCAATATGTGTGCATATCTAATGTGGACTATTAATGATTTTCCTGCTTATGGAATGTTGTCAGGGTGGATGACCGCTGGAAAGTTGGCTTGTCCATACTACATAGAAAAAAAAAATCTTTCACATTGAGACATGGCAGAAAAAATTCATGGTTTGATTGTCATCGTTGTTTCTTTCCTCCTGATCATGAATTTAGGAGACTTAAAAATGCCTTCAGAAGGAATAGAAGGGAACATGATGGTCCCCCTCTAATGTTTTTTGGTCACGACGTCTGGGAAATAGTTTAGGATTTTGCCTAAAGCCAGCGAGGAACGATTGTACAGGCTTGATGGATATGGCATTTTGCATAACTGGACTAAGCAAAGTATATTTTGGAAGTTAGAATATTGGCCAGATAATTTACTTAGAAATAATGTTGATGCCATGCATACTGAGAAGAACTACTTTGACAACTTATTCAACACAGTTATGGATGTCACCGGCAAAACAAAGGATAATCCTAAGGGCAGACTTGACTTACCAGAATATTGCAACCACAGAGAATTACACTTACAGCAGGGGCCCAATGGCAATGTTGTTAAGCCCAAGGCTAGTTTTTCATTCAAGTTGGACCAAAAGCGTCAAATATGCGAGTGGATTCAAAGTTTGAAGATGCCCAAAGGATATGCCTCAAATTTGGGAAAGAGGATTGATATGACATAAGAAATCTTGCATGGAATGAAAAGCCATGATTGTCATGTTTTCATGGAGCAATTACTTCCAATTGCTTTTTATTGGTTTACCTGAAAACATATGGAAACCAACAGCAGAGATCAGTTTGTTCTTCAAAGACTTATGTGCCACCACATTAATAGAAGAAAATCTGGCGCGAATGAAAAGTAATATTGTTGTTATCACCAACAAGCTAGAGAAAATTTTCCCGCCAACGTTCTTCGATGTGATGGAATATCTTCCCATTCACCTTATGCACGAAGCTCGACTAGGTAGTCCAGTTCAAACTAGGTGGATGTATCTATTTGAACGGTTAGCATTTGCAACATATTTAAAATGCATACTTTTTTTGTTAAATATAGTAACATGTAACCTTAAGATTGTACAGGGCAATTGGAGAATTAAAAAGGGATCCCAAAAACAAACATAGGGTGGAAGGCTCTATAGTTGAGGCATATCTTGCATAAGAAACTTCTCAATTTTGTTCATACTATTTTCCTGATGAAGTTGCTTGTTCAAGAAACTGACCGAATCGTCATCAGGACATGTGAATGTGCCTCATTTGCAACCGATATCAATTTTCAATCAATTTGGTTGTAACTCTAAAAACACCATACCTCGCTGGCTCACTCCCGCAGAGTAAAAATCAGCAACTTTGTATATCTTGCTAAATTACCCCGAAATTGAGCCCTTTCTGGAGTAAGGAGATTCAAATTTTAACATATCTTGTTTGTTTACTCATTCCCTTGAAGAAACTAATTGTGTATCCCATGTTGGATGTTGAGTTCATTTAAGACTCAATTCCACGAAAATCAAGTGTATGCATCCTTTGCATCATGGTTTAAATATGAGGTTCGTTAGTGTATTAATGTTTCTACAAAGTTTAAAGACTTACACATTATTCAACTAAAATATATATATGTATGATATTTTTAGGTACACCATTCACCAAATGCAGCCACATATGACAATCTCTTGAGAGATATTTCTTTGGGTCCAGTCGAAGCTAATGCAATGTCCCAGTACAAAGTAAATGGGTTTAATTTTTCCACCTAACAACACTCCAGGTCAAGGAAAATAAACAATAGTGGTGTTTCGGTTAAGGGTGATGATGATGTTGATTACTTTAGCATCATACACGAGATCTTAGAACTGGAGTATGCTGGTTTCCCAATGAGAAAATTATTCTATTTTGATGTAAGTGGTTTGATCCAAGCACATCAGGCACAATAGTACATAAGGAGCATAACATCATTGAAGTAAAGCACAATAGGTCGTATCCTATTTACGATCCATTTGTTCTAGCACAAAATGCTAAACAAGTGTTTTATGGTCCTTATCCATTGCGCAATGACAAATCTGATTGGTGGGCTGTAATCAAAACAAGGCCTATAGGGTGGGTGGAAGTTGAGAATGTGCTGGAGACTGCTTATCAAAATGAAATATAGATTGATCACCAGCTAGTGGACATTGAATTAGTGGAAGGTTTGAATCTCCCAAAAAATATTTTTGAAGAAGTTAATATTGCGGTAGAAGAGGTTGAGTGGGTAGGAGATGAGGAAACCTCCGAAGAGGGTGAATGGTTTAGTGGAAATTCTTCAGACGAGGAGGATTAGCTGTATAGGTTAAATTTATTATGTATTGATATGTAATATATTGTTTAAGTTTGTTGTTTCCACTTTTCCATGATTTATATAGTAATAAAATATTCTTGCCTATATCTCGTATTTTTGGAGTGATTTGAAGTGTGAATGAGTAACTTGATATTAGTTACTTGGAATGTTTTCTTATATATTCATTTTTAGGAACTAACAACTTGTTAAATTCACATAATTTAGATGTCAGGCAAATGTGAGAAAGGTAAGCGAAAATTATTTGATACTACGAAACCAAAAAAGAAAAGAGAACCTTCACCTTATAGATGACCGACAGGTATTCATATATTTGAGGGCCGGTTTGCTGATGCACCAACACAAGCCTTATATTCTAGGTCATCCGAGGATTCGACACCTATTCCTACGCATATAGGGCCACTACATGGGTCTGCACCAACCCATTCTCCTCCTATGACCATGCCACCGCCAGCACAGTACTATCAGATAGCCGCTGGTCTCTCCAGAAATCTACCATCATCGATACCCTCCTACAGTAGTCACACAGCTTTGCACAATGATTCTGCTAGATCTATTAGGTTGTCGGATCTTCATCTTGGAGGCACTCTATCTGGTGCTTCCGATCTACCCATGTCAGTGCATCCACCATCGCTTACTAGGCAGCCAGGAGACAGAGATGATTCTGCGAGGATTTATATGGTTCTATTTGCGAGAGTGTAAGATTTCTAAATAAAATAACGTTACTCATTTTTTCCATTACTATTTTATTATTCCCGATGAAATTATCGTTTGATCTTGTGTTATAGGTTTAAGCTAGATGCTGGAGTTGGAAAAATGGTGTGAATATGCATTAGTCGGTACTTCAACGGCTACTGAATCAGCTGACAAAAGGTTTCAGAACTTGACAGGGATAGAATGTTTGAAGAATTTAAGGTAAGAATTTAACTTATCGCCTACTTATTAACAATTTGTTAGAACACAAGATTTAATATTATATTTTGGTTGTAGAAATTTTACTAGTGGGATGCTGCAAATGAATTTCTTATAAAGAGGAACTTTTTCCAAAGATGTAGAGGCAGATTTAAAGATCTATTAGATTATGCTCGAAAGAAATCGGTAAAACCTAAGTGGATTCCTGAACCCTTATGGCCACTGTATCAGTGCCACTAGAATAGCCCAGAATACCAATTGTTTAGGGAAAAAGGAAAGAGAGCCCGGGCATCATCCAAGGGTAGCTCCCTACATACTTCGGGTGCTAGAAGTACTCTTGCAGTGAAAGAAAAATTGCTATGTAACTTTTGCAGTTTTAATTCTTTATTTATATTTAAATTTTTTTATTATTTGAACATTGATAATTTTTTCATATGCAGGAAAAAGAAATGGGTGGGGAACTACCAACTTATGAGGTTTTCGAGGTGACTCATCTGAGAAAGAAATTGAACCCGAATGATGAAGATGTCTGGGTTGAACCTCATGCAAAAGTTGTCCACGTAAGAAATAAATTTTAAATATATGAATCTTTTCTCAAAGTTGATATTATTCAACTATAACAACTTTAGTATTTTTTGACTGTTAGTATTAAATTTACCTTGAATATGTATAGGACGAATTTAGGCTTCTTCTTGGTGAGTATCGTAGTAGTCTGCCTCCTGAAAGTCAGGGTGACCCAATACCTAGCATGTACAGAATGAATTATGGACAAAAGCTTTGGGTCCTACAAATAGAGGTCATTTCTACAGATGCCACACTGAATATTTTGGGGATATTATTAGGAGTTAGTCTGGCCCTGCATACTCTAGCTCTTCGGTTGATGCAAAAACTATTGTAAGACTACAAAATACAATTTCTCAACCCACCGAAGAGCTTGCTGAACAGAGACAGAGGTATGTTGAATAGAGTGCGATCTAGAAGAAGACGGAGGAGGCAACGACATCACAAATTAGGATCCTGTAGCAACAGTTTAGTTCTTTCATTTAGACTGGGGGGATTATTTCTTCGTGTCCTAGTGATGCAGTTCGGGCTGCAAAACGTTTAGGCCCCCTGGAGGATTTTAGCACAGATGATGATATGGAAGACGTGGACGAATTCAATGATGATGACTGTTAGTTTTGTGATTTTTGTATGTCTTGTACTTTAAAGTTAGACATTTTGTTGTTTGAAACTATTGTTGTAGTATTTTTGTACTCACTTTTGTTGGATATTTTGTATGTGTTGTACACTTTTGAAAATTTTCATTTGTTTTTTTTGTTGTTGTATTTTCATTTTGATTACTGCTCTATATATTTGTTGTGGTTGCATGCAGTATTTGGGTTTCCAATTTTTTTTTTAAATTCCCAGAAAAACTGACCACAAGTGGTCGGTTTCTCTCTCTCTCTCTCTCTCTCTCTATATATATATATATATATATATATATATATATATATATATATATATACATATACATATATATATTTTGGTCGGTTTTTCTAATTTTTTTGTCAAAAACCGACCACAAGTGGTCGGTTTGTCTATATTTATTTTTTGCAAGAAACCAACCACTTGTGGCTGATTTAGTTTTTCCAAAAATTAATTTTTTTCATTTAAATAAAATAATAATAAATTTTAAAAATGAATATATATATTTTTAAAATATCGACCACTCGTGGTCGGTTTTTAAAAAGCTACCACTACTTTTTTGATAAAAATTTTGGTCAGTTTTGTGGTCGAAAAATGGAAAAAATCGATCACTTGTGAGCGATTTTTGTGATCGATTTTCCTCTTTTTTTAAGTAGTGTATGTATCAACTCTAAAGGTTCTTTACTTCTATAAGCACCTTCTTTTCTTATATTCTTTTGTTTTTCCTTAATACATTCAATACAAAGTTCAAAATATGACAAATAAAGGGAATTAAGAATTTCTTTTGATACAATCCTTTGAATTCTTTGTTTAGAAATATAACTTACTTGCTTATGCCATAATATTGATGAATTCTCATTTATTAATCTGCAGTTAGTACCAAAATTAATTTAATGCAAGTTTTTGTTGCTACATAAGGCTTGTCTGTTTAATTTATATAACTTATCAATTAGAGTACTAGTTTTAACAATATTAGAATTTAGAGAAATACTATAAATTTTATTTTCAATAGAATAATTGTATCCAGATATGTCCAAACAAGAAATAAATATTAAATTTTCTTTAAAATATGGTACAATAAATATTTTCTTTAATTACAAATAAAATCTAGTATTTAATGGAATTCTAAAGACACCAATATCCTCTACATATGCTTTATTGTCATTGCCTACATAGATGTATCTTTCAGCATCAATTAGCACTCGGCTCCTTAGGCAATCCTGCATAGTAGCACTTACGTTAGTAGTTCCATCCGTTTTACCCACTAAGTGTCACTAGGTACCACTGCCAAATTAAATTTCAAACAAATGAAGTTGAGAAGTTTACCTTTGTTTTCACGCCAGCCAACGTACTTGGAACATTCTTTCTTTATGTGATCAATTTTCTTGCAAAAGAAACAAGTCTTTGAATTCTTAGATTGTGATGTTCCTGCATCTGCAGTTTTCTCAGTCTTACTTTTTTTTTCTCTTATTTGAAGCAGTTTTAGTTCCAGAGGTAGATGCGAAATGGGCACTTTCAATCTTCTCTTGTTTCACTGTAGCCTCTTCTTGCACACATTGAGCTATAAACATATTCAAATTTCATTTCTCTTTTTGAGTATTATATGAAACTTTGAATTGTGTTGGAAGTGAGATCAAAACTAAATGTACAAGTATGTCGTCTGAAATTCAAGCTTAAAGGCCCTGAATTTTGTCACAAGATTGGACAGTTCCATAATGTACTCCCTTATATTTTCTTTTCCCTTATATCGCATTGAAACTATCTTATTAAGAATAGTACTTGTTTAAATCTTTTCATTAACAGTGAATCGGTCTGCGATTTCTTTTAAGAAATCTTTGGCATCCTTGTTCTCTGTTATACAACCTCTTAAGGATTTCAGAATTGAGTGTTATATCATCATCAAGCCCATGCGATTTGATCGCTCCCACTTTTCATATGAAAAATTTTGTTCATTAAAACTAATTTCATTCAAGTCCACAGAGTGATCAAATCTCAATGCATAATCAAGATCCATGCAACCAAGAACAATCATGCCTTTTCCATTTTTTAAAGTTTGTGTCGCTAAGCATGGGAATGTTATTCATATTGTTTTACGGAGAAATTTTTGACTTTTGAGAGTCGCCACTTAATTTTGAAAAGGAATTAAGAAACCTTTAAAGAGTTACTTAAAACAATTCAAAATAGGAAAATCGGTTTAAGTTTTGAAGATTCTGAGTAAGTGGTTCTTATTAACATTTTAGGAAGGTGTTAGGTACCTAAAACATCGGCTACCTTGTGGTTATTTGATTTTTTTGAAAACGTCTTTGATTAATTTCTAAAGATTAATTTTCCAAAAAAAAAATGATTGATTTTAGAAATATTTTGAAATTTTGCAAAAATTAGTTTTTAGCGAATTCATTAGGGGATTTAACTAGGTTCGCAAAAGTCATGCAAAACAAATAATCAAAAAGAAAAGGGAAAGGGGAGAAGTAGCGATTTAGGCTTTGAAGCCCAAACCACTGAACCTGTCCTAATCTAGTTGGGTTTTCAACCCATTTCTCCTTTCACCTGTCCTATTCCTATGTTTTCGAGCCCTTTGGCTCGAGTTTTTCGCTTCATTTGTATTAAATACAACTTTGGCTTCGAGGCCCAAAAATGAATAGATAAATAAGTAAATAAATAAAGGGAATAAAAAGAAGATAAGCCTCTTCTTTCTTCCTTCAAACTTCTCATATTTGGACGCCACGGGATCACTTTTGAACTTAGACCTTCGGGCTTGTCCAAAGAGATAGGCCTCACTGTTCCCTCATGAAATGCAAGAGGCAAGATTCCATTTTGAATCCAACAATTTTCATGCAAAATAAGGAAACATAAAGAACCTTAACACATCATTAACGAAGGAAAAGAGAAAATAAATTTAGCACACGGCCAACCAAGGGGAAAGAAATGAATTAAAATTAGTTAATGCACCATTTTCGTCAAAGCAAAGACAAATTAGACGAAAACTATTGCGGTTTTAACCGAACATGATATGAATCTTTAAATAATCATAAGACGATATGAAAAATAGTAATACGTATTCGCACTGATTCAAGTTTACAAACTCAACCAAAACAGCAAATCTAAAGCAATTAAAACATATCACTGACTTGATTGAGTGTAATAGATTTTCTGCCATTAGAGTCAAATCTCTTTTTCGATATTTCGTTACTTGTAAGACTAAGCGGGGTGCTAAGTTTCAAAATATTGATACCAAAATTATCACAGAGAGAGAAAACTATATCCTAGAAACTACACATCACATAAAATTTCTCCTTAGAAACCAAAAGAAAACTCATGGTGATTCAACTACATGAAAACTATCCACTTGGGGTATGTGAGGAACCAATCACTATTAGACTAGCATTTTCAGGTAAATGAAGGTTATCCAATAGTATGATGTCAAGAGCATTTAACATTATACCTAATTGACATTGAACACTGCAGTCGTTCGAACTATACTCCTAACTAAATAGATTGGAGAAGTAAGACACTAGATAGGAATAGGATGTCAACCCATTCATAAAGCACAATGTTATGCTAAATGAAATTCCAAGTTACATCATACATAGCACACTCAGAATGTTCATTCTGACTTCCAACAACGATAAAACAAATTGCCTTAACGATTTGAGCACACTAAATTTCAGCATACGCTAATTCCCAACAAATAACCATAATGGCAAAGAAAATCAACATTTATAAAAAAAAAAAAAGCTGGAAAGTATCTGTGGAGGAAAAATTAAAAGATCAAAAATATTCTAGAGGAATTCTAAGCCAATTACCACCATCTGTCGTTCAGAATTAAGAAACACAAGATTAAATATGAAAATTTTTCTCTAATCCTATTAGGCTAGTCGCAATATCTACGCGAACCGTTAACGGTGAACAGTGCAACATGTGAAATAAAAATAATGGATAAATAACTAAGTAATGATATCGGAGGTTTTAAAAAGAGCTTGCAAACTAAAGAAAGCAAAACAAAGTTAAAATCGGGGATCAAACGATTGCAACAACAATAAACATACTGTAGCAAATGTGTAGATACACAAAAGGAAACTAGAAATGAAAGGCAAAATCTTGCTAGTGTATATGTTTGATTCATACCATGGACTCTCAGGTAAACCACCACATCAGTTTAGGACAGTCTGTTTGACATGGTCACATTAAAATTACGACTTGAGCACTGCTCCAGGGAAATGGTACAACAATAGTCACAAAACAACCCCTAAGGCTATCACAACCAACTACAGTAGACAGATCCAGCCTTATTCAAGATACACAGATAACTACTTTATACAAAGAAAAAAGGATGAAGAAGAGAAAATAAAGCGGAAAGAGGGACGAGCATGCGTTTACCTTTTTTGGGGCAGTGAACCTGACAACGAGCTCTTAGTAAACTTATCGCTACATGGAATCTTATGACGTCCACCACCAATGGAGCGTCCCTTTGGATTTTACCTCTTAGAGGTTTTGCAACCCCCTAGATTTTCAAACTAAATATCTTCAAATCTTTTCTGAAAATATTTTGAAACTCTCTTTTCCTGTAAAACTTCCAACTTGAAAGGGAAAGAAAAAGAGAGAACAGAAAAACAAACTTCTCATCTCTTTCAGCTCCACAACCATCCTCCGATCCTCGACCTCCACATAAAGAGAAGAAGACCCCCCCAAAAAAAGACCAAAGAAAGAAACCCAAAATTTCTCCAAAAGAAACCTAACCTCCTGAATTTTCCAACTCAAAATTCCTAGACCCTGCCAGAAGAGAGAAGAAAGGAAGAAGCCCCCTTCAATAGTGACCCTAGGGACCCTTTTTATAGAATTTCCATTAGGGCTTCCTTAGGGATTTCAAATAAGGGAAAACTCCAAATTTCACCTGAATCCGACTACCCCCAACGGTCTGTACCTATCTTCATTGTTTTCCTCAATAAATCCAAAATGGATTAGCCAATGGAAAACCATCCTTCCAAGAACCAATGAAATTTTTCCACAGGGGTACGAAATCATACCCCTTTAACCAAGATTCTAGGGATTTAAATGTTTAACGAGATGCCTAGGCATGTTTCTAGAAGGTTTCTTGGTGTCTTTCTCATACGGGTATGCGTGGGATACACGGAGAAGGTTACAAATGGGTCGGGTATAGACAAGGGTTGAACGATGATATATTGCCAGGTCGATGCGGGTTGAAGATGGGTTAAGGGGTCGTTTAGAGCTGATTATCAGGTTTTGCAAATGGTTTTATCACGATTTGGATTTGCGTCTTTGCTATGTTATATGCTGACTATTGAAGGCTGTTGGTACAAAAAATTAATGTAGAAGATAAGCAAATGGGCCGGGTAGGTAGAACTTTAGGCCTATTGTTGAATTGGGCAGGCTAGGAAGAAATAAAATGAGGGTCAATTATGGTTCTGGTTGAGAAGGGTTGGGTCAGCTGATATTGTTGGGTTGCACAGCTGGCCCAAATTTGGTTAGGGATTGGGAGATTGTTTGGGTTAAAATAAAAAGATGAATTAGATTTTGGGCTATTTGTTAAATAGCCTATGATAGGATTTAGCCAATTATGTTTAAATTTTGACCTAATTGAGGATTTATCAATAAATTGTGTTGCAATTGTAGTCAAATCAAATTCAATTAAATCTAATTTATTAAATTGACCGAATTGAATCAAGATTTGAAATGAACTTAGAAACTAATTTAATCCCGAGCTTCTTTGATCAGATAAAATCAAGTAAGCATTTCTCCAAATAAACTATTTTTGAAGTAGATCATTTTCAACTCGAGATTTTAATTATCCTATTTATTTTCAAAAATAATCTTTAATTAAAATCTGCTATTCCATAGAATAAACATTTAAGCAATCAAATTATATAGTATCACATAATTGACCATGATAATATGTAATTGCTACTTAAAAGTGACAAAATCACGTACAAATAGTTTTCAAAGAAAATTTATTCGGATGAAATAATTATTTTTCATTTTATTAAAAATCAAAGAAACTTGATATTAAATTTAGTCATAGAGGGCAAAAATTAGGTGTCAACAATTGCCCCCTCCCTTTGGGTAGGATGAATGCAAGTAATCTTGGGTAAAGGGAGGTTGACGTTCCTAATTTTTGTCTGACCATAGTTTCGAATCTGAAAGAAGATAGTTTTGGCACCAGTTTCATATAGTCATGGCTGAACCGTGGTATTAGGGTTCCTACGTATCTCAGTTTACATGAGAATTCAGGCCACTTGTAGTTCATAGAGCTTGATTTAAAGCACGATTTTCAAAAAATTCACAAGCTGTCTCAATTTTTAGAGTTTTTGATAAAGCCAAAAAACTGGGGAATAGAGGTACTTGGGGGGAGGTTGGAATGCAGTCAAGTTTTGCCTACATATCCCTGATACTGAAGGAATCAGACTTCTTGTAGTAGTTCTACTCTATCGGTAGAAAAAATAGTCTTCTATTTTCAGACAGTCTTTGGATCAGGATGAGTGACAAGTTGATTGAGTTGCGAAAAAGAGGCTTGTAACCTGTAAATAATGAATGTGGGATCCTTCACCCATAGACAAGAACTTTTCTAGACATAATTTCCAAAACTCTAAGCATGTTATCACCCGAAGGAGAAAGTTTCCCTCGGTATGAATTAAGAAAGTATCCCATAGGTAAGGCCGAGACTAGAATATCCAAAAATACCCATATGCCTTCTAATAGATTTGTGGTTAGATGGTGGTGGTGATCATCATTTAGCTTGCGTCCAGAGAGTTTGACGTCCTTCTCTAGACTATGTCCTGTTTTGCTGCTAAGAAAGAGTTCCACGTTATGCTACGTCTTTTTTGGATTCGTCCGCTCCTGTGGTTTTGATTTGAGATTTTTATCCTCTTGGATGCTCTCGACAATATCTCAAATAGAAACTATCAATACTAAGCCCAATTCATGAAAGAAGTGTGTGGTATTTTACCATATCTCTACGTGAGTTATTGTCTAAAAAGTGAAGTCATCTCTTCTTGTAACTGTTTCGAAGAAATAACTTGCAGTAACAGACATAACAACCTTCTTGGTTGTTTCATAATTAGCTCATTTGTTGAGCGAACATGTCTTCAAAGTGGGTGGCCCTTTTGGACACCGGCTATACTTTATACAGAATGGTCCCTACAACCGTGTAATCTTATGCTGGTGTGGCAACCCTTTTGGTTACTTATATCACTTGTTGTATTTGGAAAAATAACCTCTCTAGTTATAGCCAATGATCGATTTATAAGTTTTCCTTAAATTGTCAATCTTTGGATAATCTTGCACATGATTTGACTTTGGATACGAGGCGACTTACACATATCCTTTGAATTGCTAGCTTTTAGGTAATCCTGCATATTATCCGACTTTGGATAAGAGATAGCTTATAGATATCTCTCCAATCACTAGCTTTCAGGTGTTCCTGTATATCATCCGACCTTGGATACAATATAACTTATAGATAATCTCTCAAATTGTTAGTCTTTGGGTAATCCTGCACATAATCGATCTTGGATGTGACACTCCTTAGAGAGAACCCTTGGACGTACCAATTTGATAATCTTGCATATTCTCCAGTAAGGATTTAGTTGCGACTTACGGATAACCTTTGAACTATCGACTTTTGGGCGATCTTGTACACTATCTGATTAGGATATTATTGTGGCTTACGGATGACCTACAGGTTATCAACTCATAGGTGATCTTGTACACTATCCTGTTTCAAATAATATGACTTATAGATGGACCTCAAATTGTCAAATTCCAGGAAACCTTATATATCATTCATCCTCAGATAACGACTTAAAGGCATTCCTTCAAATCGTGTGCTCTCGATGTATTCAGATGCTGATTCACGAAAATATGATGATATCCTCGATGCCATCATTCTGTCTAGTACGTCAACATATATATTGAATGCTGATGATATCCTCGACGCCAGCATTGTTCTAGCCATCAACAGATATTGAATGACGATGATATCCTCGATGCCATCATTGTGTCTAGCGCGTCAACAGATATTGAATGCCTTTTGGGGCGATGGTATGAGATGGCCTTTGCGGTAATGATATGAAATGACCCTTATGGTAATGATATGCGATTGCCCTGGCGGTAATGATATGTAATGGCCTTTGCGGCAATGATATGCAATGACCCTTGTGGCAATGATATGTAATGGCCTTTGTGGCAATGATATGTAATGGCCTTTGTGGAAATGATATGTAATTTCCTTTGCGGTAATGATATCTAATGGCCTTTGCGGTAATGATATGCAATGGCCTTCGTGGTGATGATATATAATGGCCTTTGCGACAATGATATGTAATGGTTTTTGCGGCAATGATATGTAATGGCCTTTGCGGCAATGATATCAAATGACCTTTGCAGCAATGATATGTAATGGCCTTTGCGGCAATGATATACAATGGCCTTCGCGGCAATGATATGAATGGCCTTTGCGGAAATAATATGTAATGGCCTTTGTGGCAATGATATGTAATGGCCTTTGCGGCAATGATATGTCATGGTCTTTACGGCAATGATATGCAATGGCCTTTGCGGTAATGACATGCAATGGCCTTTGCGGCAATGACATGCAATGGCCTTTGCAGCAATGATATGTAATGGCCTTTGCGGCAATGATAAAATAATTTTACCTGGCTTCATTCGTCAGTGTCCTGCTTTCTACATGTACCTGTACTCAAGGTAGATGATTAGTAGACATAAAGTCGCTTTTACTAGCGACTATTTTTAGGAAACTTCTAAATACAATATTTGTAAAGAATACAAAGAGCTTTTGCTTATCGCCTACGATCTCAAGAAATGAAATGGACAAATCAAAAGGTCCTCAATAAATAGGCATTAAACCTATTTTTAGGGCTACCCTAAAATACTAATCTTGGGTATTAATTCTATATTGTGGCTCCCACTTTGCTCGAGGATTTTTAAAAGAGACCCTCATTTTATATATTGAACCCTGCATCCATAGAAAAATGATTAGTTTGAATGAAATTACTTCGTCTTGACCTTTTTCGATCCTTGATTTGCTCCTTGCCATCTCTTGGGCATTCCACCAAATCGGGACTTCCACCCTGACACTCCATCCCCAATGATGTCTAGGCAAGTACTAAATAAGTGAGTCGTAAGATTTTTGAAAATAGTCTTGAATTTTTGAAAATAATTTCAAAAACTTCTATAAAACTTTAGAAAATTTCTGCAGTCATGTCATGTACTAGGTCAACGAACGTCTTCCTCGTAGTTTTGACTATATTCGACAAACTCATGATCATTATTGGAGGGTTTCCTTAAGTAGTTCTATCATAGCCAAAAATTGAGTCTACCCAGACTTTGTTACAGTTGGTGGATTCCAAAGCTTGACTTTAACCTCTGGTGCTAGGGAATTTGGAATATTTTATGGCATTTGCTGGAAATTTTGAGGTCTTCCTCAAACTTTCTGCCCCAGTTTAAAGTTGTTTGAGATGATACCAATCCGATTGGATCTAAAGTCTTTGCTAATCTTTATTCTCTTTGTTGGATGTCAATCTTCTCTTGTGAATTTTCGATATTCCTTCTAGAAAATTCTTCCCCAATTTCCATTTCCTGGGGTTATATGACTGAGCTGTTGGGGTGCCTATGTATCCCTTTGAGGCAGAAATCAGGTCAAACGTAGTTCAGGACTACGCTAGAAATTAATGGGTTGAACGAAGCCGACATAGGCCACCTATGTATCCCTTTCTTGGGAATTTAAGTCATCACATAGTTCATACATAAGAAGGAAATGATGAATCGTCCTAAGGGGTTGACCGAAGCTGACATAGGTCGCCTACGTATCCCATTCTTGGGAATTCAGGTCAAACGTAGTTCATACATAAAGGGAAAGGATTCTAGGCAGCTACACACTAGACAACAACATTATTACAAAAGCAATTATAAGTCAATTAAGGAAAAACAAAAATTAAACCGTCTTTTAAACATAGTATCTCTTTACCGCATCAAAATTGATTGGTTTGGTCACTTCTCGGCCATCCATCTCAGACAAAATCAGAGCTCTTCGAGATAGTACCTTGCGAACTATGTATGGCCCTTGCCAGTTTGGAGTGAACTTGCCTTTGTATTCCTCTTGGTGAGGGAATATTTGTTTGAGAACCAGTTGCCTCACTTCAAATGTTCGAGCTCTCATCTTTTTGTTAAAGTTACGAACCATTCTATGTTGATACAACTTACCATGGAATGCAATGACTATTCTCTTTTCATCAATCAACATGAGTTGTTCAGAGCGAGCACGAACCCATTCTTCGTTACTCAGTCAATAATCCTTAGGGAAGGTATTTCAAACTCCACAAGTATTATAGTTTCATTCCCATAAATAAGCAAATAAGGAGTTGCCCCGGTGGAGGTTCGAATCGTTGTATGATATCATAGCAAAGCATAAGGTAACATCTCATGCCACGATCTATCATTCTCGACCATCTTCCTCAAAATATTCTTGATATTTTTGTTGGCAGCTTTCACGGCTCCATTTATTTGGAGGCGATACGTAGTCGAGTTGCGATGCACGATTTTGAGTTGATCAAAAATTTCATTCATCAAGTGACTATTCAAGTTTGCCTCATTATCCGTAATGATTAATTCTGGTACTCCAAATCAGCAGATCAAGTTATTCTTGATGAATCTGCAACCACTTTCTTAGTGATGGCTCTGTATGAAACATCTTCAACCCACTTAGTAAAGTAGTCGATGGAAACCAAAATAAGTCTATGCCCATTCGATGATAATGGATCTATTAGTCCAATAACATCCATGCCCCAAGCTACGAAAGGCCAAGGTGAATTCATTGCATGAAGTTCATGTGGAGGCATTCAAATCAAATTTCCGTGTATCTGATATTTTGGACATTTCTGCACATACTTTCCACAATCATTTTCCATAGTCATAAAAAAGTAACCAGTTCTCAGGATCTTTTTGGCAAGGAAAAACCCATTCATGTGGGGCCCACAAACTCCAGCATGTACCCCTTTAATCAATTTATTGGCTTCCGTAGCATCAACGCATCTTAGGAATCCCTAATCAGGAGTCCTCCAAAAAAGAATTTCCCCACTTGGAAAGTAATCCTTCACCAAACGCCGGATTGTCTTCTTTTGGTTGTTACTAGCCTTTTCAGGATATATTCCAGATTCCAAATACCTCTTAATTTCATAGTACCAAGGCTTTCCATCAGGCTCCTCTTCCACGTGTACACAATGTGCGGTTTTCTCCTTCAATCTTATTTCCAAGGTATCAATGTAAGTCTGATTCGGGTGCTGAATCATGGAAGATATAGTGGCCAAAGCGTCAGCAAACTCATTTTGTATCCGTGGGATATGTCTAAAATCAACTTCCTTAAATCTTTCACATAATTCTTGCACCAGCTCCACATAAGGAGTAATCTTAGGATTTTTTATCGCCCATTCTCCCCGTACCTGGTGAATCAGCAAATCTGAATCCCCGATGACTAACAATTCACAAACACCCATATCAAGTGCTAATTTGAGACCCAGGATGCAAGCCTCATATCCAGCCATATTATTGCTGCATGGGAAATGTAACTTAGCAGTTACCGAATAATGCTGGCCCATTTCTGACACCAAAACTGCTCCAATTCCTGACCCTTTGAAGTTGAACGCCCCATTAAAAAATAGCCTCCATCCGGGGTAAATCTCTGTAATGTATTCTCCTACGAATAAAACTTTCTCATCTTGAAAGTAAGTTCAAAGTGGCTCATATTCCTTATCAATCGAATTCTCTACCGAATGATCTGCTAAGGCTTATGCCTTGATTGCTTTTTGGGTTACACACACAATGTCAAACTCACTCAGCAATATTTGCCACTTGTCTAGCTTTTTTGTAGGCATGGACTTCTAGAATATATACTTTAATGGATCCATTATCGAAATGAGGTATGTTGTGTAGGACGACAGATAATGCCTCAACTTTTGTGCTGCCTAAGTCAAAGCTCAACATGTCCTTTCTACAAGAGTGTAACGGGCTTCATATGGCGTGAACTTTTTAATCAAGTAGTAAATGGCTTTCTCTTTCCTTCCGGTCTCATCATGTTTCTCGAGGACACATCTGAAAGCATTTTCTGAGATTGACAGGTACAGCAATAATGGAATTCCTTCTCTTGGCGGTACCAAAACTGGCGGTGCAGATAAATATTCCTTGATGCAGTCAAAAGATCTCTAACATTCTTCTGTCCACTCATTCAATGCATTTTCTTCAGCATCTTGAGAATCGGTTCGTATATGACTATCGACTGAGCGATAAACCTGCTAATGTAATTCAAACGACCCATGTAACTCATAACTTCAATGGCTTTATGGATCATATCATGGAAAATTATCTCCATAGCCCTCATATATGTTGCAACCATATTTTTGAGACCAAATGGCATTACCCTGTAATAACAGACACCCCAAAGAGTAATAAAAGCCATCTTTTATGCATCTTCCTCATCCATCAATATCTGATGATAGCCAACAAAAGACTGCATTTCATGCTTTGCACAATTATCAATGAGGATATGAATGTTGGGCAATGGAAAATTATCTTTAAGACTGGCTCTATTCAATTCTCTGTAGTTAACACAAATGCAAATCTTGCCATCCTTTTTTGGCATGGGGATGATGTTGGCTAACCACGTCGGATACTTTGTGACCTCTACTACCTTATACTGGATTTGTTTCGTCACTTCTTTCTTGATCTTTAGACTTAAGTCTGGCTTAAACTGCATTTTTTGCTTGATTGGATCAAACTCAGAATTTATCGGCAACTTATGTGACACAATGCTGGTGCTAAACCCTGGCATATCATCATAGGACTAAGTAAACACGCTGATGTATTTCCACAATAGGTGGATGATCTATTTTCTTTGTGGCGCCGCTAGGTGGACACTGATACTTGTCTCTTTGATTTCATCGTGATCTCCCAGATTAACTATTTCAGTTTCCTCCAGATTGGGTTTTTCCTGATTCTCAAATTCCTCCATATCTTCAACTAATTGTTCCTCGTCATCTTTCTTCCAATCATTATCGTTCCCTTTATTTTGTTTGTTCAAGCTTTGACATGACACGACATTGGCAGATTTAATCTACTGTTACTGTAATGGACAAACAAACCAAGTTAGATGATAACAAGATAATAACAAAATATATGACTAGGAGTGTTTTAGAAATAATAAAATTTCCCAATTAAATGAAGGCCTTTTCATTGAAATTAGAGAGATAATCACAAAACCATGGCTCACGACTTGCATAGATACAAGTCCATGCCTTTTTAAAAGCAGTGAGATACGAAAAGAAAGTTTTGAGATATAAAAGATGGATCACGGGGCCTCCTCCAGATCATCACCAATTTTAAAACTATTAGTAATTGCCCTTTCATATACCATGACGGGCGATGAGTTATGAGTGGATTAGAGGTCCAATTTTACAAGGCCTCCCCTGGCGCCATCTTCTTCAACCCACTGGATTTTGGAAAATCTTCTGATATAGCATTGCATCCCTCGAACAAATCTCCTATCCCATCCCTAAGACCATCATCATCTGATACCTCTCATACATGAAGTGACTAGCACAGGAGTGGCAAGTGCCTAAACAAACTTTTCTCTGACTCATCCTCAACCCTACCCTTCTTGGTAGGCTGATATCCTAATCCATACTTAGAGCCTCTTTCTGGGATCGCAATAGGCTTGATAATTCCTTGTAAATTCTTGCCCAATCCTTGACCAGGTTCAAACCCATTTCTTAACATAGTCGTTGCAATCATTTTGTAGACAAAAGGCATTGGTACTTTGGGCATCGAATCCCTGTCCACAATATTTACAATTTCAAGTGTATAGAAACTACTACCTTTTGGAACATCTTCAATCACCAGCACATAACCATTGGGACGATCCACTCAGCTTTCTTCTCCTTGGATGACTACTTCATGATCCTCCCAAATGAACTTCAATAATTGATGAAGGGGTGATGAAAATGCCTTTGCACCGTGTATCCATGGTCTTCCCAAGAGCAGGTTGTAGCTAAGATGGATATCCATAACATGAAACTTAGTCTTGAACTCAGCAGGCCCCATTTGGATGTGCAAATCTATCTCTCCTATGGTGTCTCTCTGCCTTCCATCAAATACTCTCACATTTACGTGGCTTTGACGAATTTTTTCCAAATCAAATCCCATTTGAACCAACGTGGAGAGGGGAAAAATATTCACACTATATCCGTCATCTATTAATACCTGATTAATTGCATAATCTCAACAAATGAGGGTGACATGCATGGCTTTGTTCTGCATTGCCCCTTCAAATGGAAACTCTTTATCACTAATGATATGCCATTATTCCCCACAGTATTTCCTATCATCGCTGCCAGGTTCTTAACACTCATCCCTACGGGAACATATGCTTCATCCAAGACCTTCGATAAAGCTTGTCGATGGTATTGCGAACTCATTAATAACGCCAAGACAGAGATTTGAGCTGGTGTCTTCTCTAAATGTTTGACAATTGAATAATCTTTGGATTACATACGCCTCCAAAATTCTTCAGCCTCTCCTGCAGTGATTGGCCTTTTCTGTGAATCTGTTTTGTTGGTCAATTCCTCAAGGATGTAGCATCTTCCCGATCGCGTCATCCCTTGGGCAGCAGTGGGATACACAATAAATTCTTTCCTTGGTGGGGTAGCATACACTTGAGTTGGTGCAGTTATCACTATAAATGGGGCTTTTTCGTTGATACTCAAGGCATCCACACCCTTCTCTATCTATCCTACCTCTTCCGCTCTTTTGCAGTTTTCATAGTTCATATGGGTAATGGTCTTGCCAGATGCCCATTCACGCTCTATTTCAATCATGTTAACTGTAGATTCCCCATGGTTGGGCAATGGATTACTCTTAAGATTTGGTGTAGATTCCTGGAGCGTGATGACCTTCTAATTGATTAAATCCCGGATCCTATGTTTCAGGTATCCACAATCCTCTGTATTGTGCCTAGCTGCTCCAGAATGATAGGCAAAATGTTGATTTGCATTAAAAAATTGAGAGTTGGGATTGACATGCCTTGGCTATATTGGTCGCAAATGACCAGTATTCTTCTATCTTTTAAATAATTAGGTGCGACTTTCAGCTAGTGGGATAAAGTTTTAGGGAGGTTTCTTTTTGTGGTTTGGACGTTGGGGGTTGTACTGGCTTTGATTTGTAGGAGGAGGTACTTGGTGATAATTTGGAGGTGCTTGGAAATTTATTCGATTATTTGGAGGAGTGAATTAGAAATAAGACTGATAATTTATATATGGAACTGGGTATTGGGGAAAGATATTTGGCAGGTATGAGGATTGGAAGTTAAGTGGAGTTTGGTACTGAGGTTGGGCATTCGAGAGTGAAGCTAGGTATTAGGGGTGGGCATAGAACACGTGCTGAAAGTTGGGTGACGACGAAAAAGATAAAATATTTCTAGAGTTGAACCTCTTTTTCATTTTCACAACAGGATTAGCAGAAATCACACCTACATCTTCTTTTTGCTTTTTCAAGAACATGACAGTCCCAGACGATGTTGGAGTTTTGGCAATTTTCTCTGTCCAAATACCTTCTACAAATAATTCTCTTATTTTTACCAAATCCACAAAAGTTGCCCTGACAGCGGAAACCATCCTGGTATAATATTCTCATTCTTGAGCACAAGAGAACACGGATACCATTTTCTTCTCAGACATGGGGGGTTGCACTTTGGCGGCTTCTTTCCTTCAACGAAAAGCATAGTCTCGAAAAATCTCAACATTCCTCTGTTTGATCCGATCTAGTGAATATTGGTCAGGGACTATTTCAATGTTAAATGCGAACCGGTCAAGGAAACCCTTGGCCAATGCTTTCCAACCAGTCCACTTTTTGGGCAACTGAGATATGAACCACTCCAAGGCTTCACCATTCAAACTTCGACTGAATAGGCACATCAATAATGCCTTGTTTTTCCCTATCCCTACTAGTTGCTCACAGTACCTTCTCAGATGGGCCATTGGATTTCTGATATCGTCAAACATCTCAAACTTAGGGACTTTGTACCCATCTGGTAGGTCTACTCCCGGGTGAACACATAAATCGTCATACCCCAAACCGTCGTGGTCCTTGGCTCCATGAGACTCTTTGATCCTCATGATCTCTTCCTTCATAGGTAGTAAATTCCTTTCATGTTGGGTCCTCCAATATTTCTCCTTCTCCTCGTAATAGTCCATATTGGGGTTCGGAACGGGTTCATAAATATCTGGGTATATGATGGCTTGAGAGGGATTTGGAAGAGAGGCTTGATTTTACAGAATAAAGGAACTTGGTTGGTAAGTAGGGAGGATGTTTTGGCATTTGGATAGGTTCTGTGGACTTTGTAAGTAGTTTGGCAGAATATGAGAAGGATTTTGCGAATTTGGAAATGAATTTGGTGGATTAGAAGGTAGGTTTGACGTATTTTGTGGATTTGAGAGTGAATCTTGCGGATTTGGGAATGCATTTTGTTGATTTGAAAATGTGTTTTGAGGATTTGGAAATGGATTCGGAGATAGGTTATGTGGGGTTACAGATGGATTTTGTGGATGGTAGGCGTCTGGGTTATTTTCGCGATTAGTATTTTGGACAAATAGAGGAGCGGAGACGGATGATACATTATTTGGCTGATCCCCGAGAATAGGTGTGCTGAGGGGAGGAATTTGGAGTGGAGTCCCGTGTCCTTCTAGAGCGGGGACATTGACGGTGATGGCCAAATTAGCCAAATCTCGAGTGCAATTTATTTCCTCCTGAAGAATTTCTAACTTTCTTGCAAGTTCCACAATGATTTCATTCTGTTCTGCTATCACATTGTCCCGGATAGTCAGTACGCTTTCTTCATTATTTCCTGTCATTTTTTAATGATGGTCAGAGAATGGGATTTTGTGCGCTTTTGATCGGGTGAAGTAGGAATGTTTTGCCAGCTTGTATCAACATGGAGTAATTTCTATTAGCTGTAAAGTAAAACAACTCAAAGGCAGATGTGTTAGTTTCCGTATATGATAAGTAATGCAAAATATTTGACAGGAAATAACCACATAGAGTTGCTTGAGTCATATCCAAATTCATCCATAGGACATAGTAGATAAACTTGCCTTTATCTAAACAAAAGCACATAAGCACATAAAACAATTATATCACACAAAAGCATTATAATAATGTGTATCCTAGCTTGAGTGAGCCTTTTTGAGCGTAGGGTTCAGGCCTAACGATTTTTGAAGAAAATATATCCTTTCTCGAAGTCAATCCATTAACCCCCAACTTATATAGACACGAAAAAGGGCATAAATGCCTACAAAAGATAATGAAATAGGGATATAATCTTTAGGAAAAAAGGGAAATAACATGAAAGAAGATAAGTTCCCGCACAGGGGAAAGGGAAATAGAAAAACTAGCTACTGGAGGCTCTTTCGTCTGCCTTTGCTTCTTTACCTTATTTAACTTCTATGCTATTTGATACCTAATGATGATAAGATGACTTCCGACTAATTGTGCCTTGCTTTCGTAATTCATTTTCCCTATACTATAGAGTTGAGAGGCCATGCTATCATCCAAATTGATTAAACACTGCCTAGCATCATCAGCCTCTTGCCTAGCTCTTTTCAGCTCTTCCCTCAACATACATATTGTTATAGCATCCTCAATCTGTACCTTCTAATATGTGATTTCACTTTTTTGGAACTCATCTTGTAGCTTGTAGAGCCAAACTTGATGCTCAAATTCTACATCCACAACCCGAGTAGGGACATTTGGTCCCGGAATCAATGCTCCGGTGAGACTCTTTTTCAACCACTCCTTGTAAGTGTTACTGACTTCAGGGTCATGCTCTATATGGAAAGTGACTTCCGTCCACCTTCTTCTTCTCCATCAATTTATCATGCCGTCTTTGAGTGGAGACTCACTTTCATCGTATTCGGTGAAAAACCTAAGCATGGAATTTATTTGTGGTGCCTCTTGCTTGATCTCAAATTGCCTAAAAACTCTGCCAGGATTGTAGGGACAGGTCCCCTTAAGATCGAGAAGCACTAGGAAAGGCCACTTGCCCCCTCGAATGGTGTATTTCCCTTAACGAAGAGAGTTAGTAGACCATTGCACATCGTCATCTCTTAATTCCCTGAAAGTTTTAAACCAAAATTCATGAGATGCTTTCCTTTTGAACTTGTGTAGAAACAACCACATGTCGTGCGAAGCCAGCATATCCACCCTTGTTTTATGATCAGGTTGTACCGTTATCAAATCTTTTACTAAATGCTTCATCATCCACTATTGTAATATGAGGTTGCAACCTTGAAAGAAACAATTTTTGACTTGACACCTTCCTAAGGCTTGATATATGTCGGCGACAATCATGGGAGCTAAATTGTGGAATAACTTGGTAGAATCATAATCTACTCCAAAGAAAAGTGCATGAGCCACCGTAACAACCTTTGGATGAATTGTGCCATTTTCCCCCTGTGGGAACAACATGGTTTCGAGTAGAACTACTGCAAACACAAAGGCTCTCATCTCCTTCCATTTTGCTTCAGACTCAAATTTATGTCCAAATTTTTGGAAGGCATTGAATCTTCCAAACTGACGATACAACTCCCAAAAAGTGATATTTGCTCCATCACGTTCCCCTAGCTAGGTGTCGTCGTCAGTTAAAAATGCCTCTTTAATAGTTTGACGGTCCCACACGGCGGGAACCAAAATGTTCTTATCAACTTTTTCCTTTCTCATGAAACACATTTCAATACTCTCATAGCAAATTAACAGTTCTTCGATGGTAGGGGTCAATTCCACATCTCCGAAGCGAAACACCATATTTTGATTGTCCCAAAAAGTGGTAAGCACGTGGATCATTTCGGGCCAAGTATTCATTTAGATCAATGAAGGCAGGTATCCGATGTGTGTTCTAACAATTTTTCTCTCTTCCGTGCTCATTTAGTCCCACCATAGTTTCAGGTAATCATCAGGTTTAGTAACCATCTTGAACTTCTCATGGGAATTCAATTGATTCATACCTACACAAAAGCGAACAAAGATAAGCCTTCCCCCATCCCGAAAAAGGTAATGGATTGAATTAGACAAGCATATATTTTTTTAACACATAAATATGATTCGTCTGTAATTGACTCGAGGTCAATAGACGCAGGGTAGGTTTTCTAATAGGCCCAATACCCCGCTCGGGTATTGGGTCGTCCAAGGCTCATGCCTAAAATAGGGTTTTGGTTTCGCTCTATCCTAGGTATCTAGAGTGGGTTTGAACACTATTCTCAAGCGGACAACTTGAGTTTGAAAATTCAAACAGTCATCAGACGACTCACGTGCTAATAAACTGTTTGTATTTCCAATAGATTTTTGGAATTGATCAATAGGGGACGGGATACCCAGGAAACCCAAAACAGTTTATATAATGCAGGAATATGCCATGAGTGCGATAGTTAAACTTTATAGAATCGAAAAATATAAAAACATAAACAGTTAATCAAAAGACAAAATCAAACATTTGGTTAGAACCTAGTTCAAAAAATCCCCAGCAGAGTCGCCATTCTATTTTGCGGAGAAATTTTTGACTTTTGAGAGTCGCCACTTATTTTTGAAAAGGAATTAAGAAACCTTTAAAGAGCTATTTAAAACAATTCAAAACAGGAAAATCAGTTTCAGTTTTGAAGATTCTGAGTAAGTGGTTCTTATTAACGTTTTAGGAAGGTGTTAGACACCTAAAACGCCCTCTAACTTGAGGTTATTCGATTTGTTTGAAAATGTCTTTGATTAATTTCTAAAGATTAATTTGCCGAAAAAATGATTGACTTTAAAAATATTTTGAAAGTTTGCAAAAATTAGTTTTTAGCAAATTCATTAGGGGATTTAACTAGGTTCGCAAAAGGCATGCAAAACAAATAATCAAAAAGAAAAGGAAAAGGTGAGAAGTAGCAATTTAGGCTTTGAAGCCCAAACCGCTGAACCTGTCCTAATCTAGTTGGGTTTTCAGCCCATTTCTCATTTCACTTGTCCTATTCCTATGTTTTCGAGCCCTTTGGCTTGAGTTTTTCGCTTCACCTGTATTAAATACAACTTTGGCTTCGAGGCCCAAAAATGAATAGATGGATAAGTAAATAAATAAAGGGAATAAAAACAAGACTAATAAAAGAAGATAAGCCTCTTCTTTCTTCCTTAAAACTTCTCGTATTTGGACGCCACGGGATCACTTTTGAACTTAGACCTTCGGACTTGATCCAAAGAGATAGGCCTCACTGTTCCCTCATGAAATGCAAGAGGAAAGATTCCATTTGGACTCCAACAATTTTCAAGCAAAATAAGGAAACATAAAGGACCTTAACACATCATTAACGAAGGAAAAGAGAAAATAAATTTAGCACACGGCCAACCAAGGGGAAAGAAATGAATTAAAATTAGTTAACGCACCATTTCCAACAAAGAAAAGACAAATTAGATGAAAACTATTGCGGTTTTAACCGAACATGATATGAATCTTTAAATAATCATAAGACGATATGAAAAATAGTAAGACGTATTCGCACTGATTCAAGTTTACAAACTCAACCAAAACAGCAAATCTAAAGCAATTAATACATATCACTGACTTGATTGAGTGTAACAGATTTTCCGCCATTAGAGTCAAATCTCCTTTTCGATATTTCGTTATTTGTAAGACTAAGCGGGGTGCAAAGTTTCAAAATTATCACAGAGAGAGAAAACTATATCCTAGAAACTGCACATCACATAAAATTTCTCTTTAGAAACCAAAAGAAAACTCATGGTGATTCAACTACATGAAAACTATCCACTTGGGGTATGTGAGGAACCAATCACTATTAGACTAGCCTTTCAGGTACATGAAGGTTATCCAACAGTATGATGTCAAGAGTATTTAATATTATACCGAATTGACATTGAACACTGCAGACGTTCAAACTATACTCCTAACTAAATAGATTGGAGAAGTAAGACACTAGATATGAATAGGATGTCAACCCATCCGGAAAGCACAACATTATGCTAAATGAAATTCCAAGTTACATCATACATAGCACACTCAGAATGTTCATTCTAACTTCCAACAACTATAAAAAAAATTGCCTTAACTATTTGAGCGCACTAAATTTCAGCATATGCTAATTCCCAACAAACAACCATAATGGCAAAGAAAATCAGCATTTATCAAAAAAAAAAAAAAGAAGCTGGAAAGCATCTATGGAGGAAAAATTGAAAGATCAAAAATATGCTAGAGGAATTCTAAGCCTATTACCGCCATACGTCGTTGAGAATTAAGAAATACAAGATTAAATATGAAAATTTTTCTCTAATCTTATTAGGCTAGTCGCAATATCTAGACGAACCGTTTACAGTGAACAAAGCAACATGTAAAATGAAAACAATGGATAAATAACTAAGTAATGATATCGGGGGTTTAAGCAAGAACTTGCAAACTCAAAGAACAAAACAAAGTTAAAATCGGGGATCAAACAATTGCAACAACAAGCAGCATAGTGTAGCAAATCTCTAGATACGCAAAAAAAAAAACTAGAAACGAAAGGCAAAATCTTGCTAGTGTATATGTTTGATTCATACTATGGACTCTCAGGTAAACCACCACATCAGTTTAGGACAGTATGTTCGGCATGGTCACATTAAAATTATGACTTGAGCGCTGCTCCAGGGAAATGGTACAACAACAGTCACAAAACAACCCCTAAGTCTATCACAGCCAACTACAGTAGACAGATCCAACCTCATTCAAGACATACAGATAACTACTTTATAGAAAAAAAAGGGATGAAGCAGAGAAAATAAAGCAGAAAGAGGGACGAGCGTGCGTTTACCTTTTTTGGGGCAGCGAACGGGATGATGAGCTATCAGCAAACTTATCGCTATATGGAATCTCACGGCGTCCACCACCAACAGAGCATCCCTTTGGCTTTTACCTCTTAGATATTTTGCAACCCCCCAGATTTTCAAACAAAATATCTTCAAATCTTAGCTTTTTCTAAAAATATTTCGAAACTCCCTTCGCCTGTAAAACTTCCAACTTGAAAGGAAAAGAAAATGACAGAAGAGAAAAACAAAATTCTCATTTCTTTCAGCTCCACAGTCCTCCTTCGAGTCTCTACCTCCCCACAAAGAGAAGAAGACCCCCCAAAAAAAGACCAAAGAAAGAAACCCAAAATTTCTTCAAAAGAAACCTAACCTCCTGAATTTTCCAACCCAAAATTCCTAGACCCTACCAGAAGAGAGAAGAAAGGAAGAAGCCCCCTTTAATAGGGACCCTTTTTATAGAATTCCCATTAGGGTTTCCGTAGGGATTTCAACTAAGGGCAAACTCTAAATTTCACCCAAATCCAACAACCCCCAATGGTCTGTACCTCCCTTCGTCGTTTTCCTCAAGAAATTCAAAATGGATTAGCCAATGCAAAACCATCCTTCCAAGAACCAATGAAATTTTTCCACAGGGTTACGAACTCATACCCCTTTAACTGAGATTCTAGGGATTTAAACGTTTAACGAGACACCTAGGCATGTTTATAGAAGGTTTCTTGGAATCTTTCTCGTACTGGTACGCGTAGGACATGCGGAGAAGGTTACAAACGGGTTGGGTATGGCCAAGGGTTGAACGATGGTATATTGCCAGGTCGATGCGGGTTGAAGACAGGTTAAGGGGTTGTTTGGAGCTGATTATTAGGTTTTGCAGATGGTTTTATCATGATTTGGATTTGGATCTTTGTAATGTTGTATGCTGACTATTGAAGGCTGCTGGTACAAAATACTGATGTAGAAGATAAGAAAATGGGTCGGGTAGGTAGAACTTTGGGCCTGTTGTTAAATTGGGCTAGCTAGGAAGAAAGAAAATGGGGGTCAGTTATGGGTCTGGTTGAGACGGGTTGGGTCAGCTGATGTTGTTGGGTTGCACAGCTGGCCCAAATTTGGTTAGGGATTGGGAGATTATTTGGGTTAAAATAAAAAGATGAATTAGATTTTGGGCTATTTGTTAAATAGCCTATGATAGGATTTAGCCAATTGTGTTTAAATTTTGACCTAATTGAGGATTAGTCGGCCAATTGCATTGCAATTGTAGCCAAATCAACTTTAATTAAATCTAATTTAGTAAATTGACCAAATTGAATCAAGATTTGCGACGAACTTAGCAACTAATTTAATCCCGAGCTTCTTTGATTCGATAAAATCAAGTAAGCATTTCTCCAAATAAACTATTTTTGAAGTAGATCATTTTCAACTCGAGATTTTAATTATCATATTTATTTTCAAAAATAATCTTTAATTAAAATCTGCTATTCCATAGAATAAACATTTAAGCAATCAAATTATATAGTATCGCATAATTGACCATGATAATATGTAATTGCTACTTAAAAGTGACAAAATCACGTACAAATAGTTTTCAAAGAAAATTTATTCGGATGAAATAATTATTTTTGATTTTACTAAAAATTGAAGAAACTTAAGATTAAATTTAGTCATGGAGGGCAAAAATTAGGTGTCAGCACATATTAACAGATATAGAAGACAACCCACAATTAATCATTCAAATAGATCATGTATAAGTAGAAATAATTAAATTAAATAAAACTAAAAAATGATGAATAAATCAAAAACTATATTTATCACACACATATCATAAAAGTAGACTCATCTCAAGATACCTAATAACAACATTATCATTTAGTCTCTGAACAGAAATAATAACTTGTAACTGGTATTCTTATACATAGTTCATAAATAATGTACTTCTTTGGACCGACACATTATCAGCATGTATAACAAATGTATCACATATTCATAACTATCTGTAATTTGGCAAAATTAATCTTCCTTTGAGATAATTATTTTGCATAGATAAAACATGCTTACATGTTCAAAGAAAACCTACACAATAAAAGTTACTTTGGCAACATATTGATTCAGTCTACTCACTTTTAAACAAGAAACACAATAATAATATATTTTTTTTTTTTAAAAAAAATCTACTTTAACAAAAACACAGCAAAATCTACCCAACTATTGCTTTATGACAGAATTTAGTATACATACAAAAACTTTTATTTTAAAATATAAAATACAAATATGTGGAGGAAATTCTTGTTCCAAAGTCCAGTACTCAATAATTAAAAACAAAATGTGGAGCATTTATTTTTCAGAATCTTAAAAGATTATAAAAAAATGATCATAAATTGGAGAAAACTTTATTGGCTACCTTAATCATTTATAACACCATTATTTTTTAATCCAATCTTTTCTTCAAAAGAATTAAAAGGAACAATGTCACAAATAAAAGTACCGCCACAAATCGCGTGAAACAACAAACACAATAATAATAATTTTTTTTTTAAAAAAATCTACTTTAACAAAAAAAACCAGCAAAATCTGCCCAACTATTGCTTTATGACAAAATTTAGCATACATGCAAAACCCCTTTTTAAGAAAATAAAATAGAAATATGTGCAGAAAATTCTTGTTCCACAGTCTAGTACTCAATAATTAAAAACAAAATATAGAGAGTTTGTTTTTCAGAATCTTAAAAGATTATAAAAAATATGATCATAAATTGGAGAAAACTCTTATTGGCTACCCTAATTATTTATAACACCATGGAACCTCCTTGCTCAAAAAAGAGAAAAATACAATCTATCAGGTAGGATTTTCTAAGACTCCACTAACTTCAAGCAACTTGTGCTTAGAGACCAGGTCCTTGACAGAGATATGCAATGTCACGACCCGTGGCTACTCCCTAGTCGTGACAACGATGCTTACGACCACCAGGTCCACAAGCTAATCCATAAGCTGAAACCTGCTATGAGGACTGAGTAACAGTGTAGTGTAATACATGAGCGGAAGATAGTCTAATAAAGTAATACCAATCTGAATACAGAAAATATGATTCAATCACAAGTCTGAGACATCTGATAAAATACTGGAAACCAATGGTCTATCTGAAACAACTGTTAATACTGAAATAATTGACTGACTGTCTAACTGATTGTCTGAAAACCTCTAAAAATCATGTGGATTTGATGGGACAGACCACCAACAAACTCCAACTGACTGAACATGAGAAAACACTAAAGCAACTGAAATAAACAAATCATGCCCTAGATGGATGAGGACTCACAAAACTTCTGCTGAGTAATACTAAGTTGTCTAAGAATGGTCAGAAAATTATACATCCGAACCTATGTTATAAGACAACATAATGCAAAGAAAAATATGCGGTAAGTACTTTGAATGTACTGGTATAAGCGATGAGGACTGACTGAAATATATGAGGTGTAAGCATAAATGTATGAATAAGTAAAATTTGAGAATGCAAGACCAAGAATAAACATGTTTCTAAGATAATCTATAATCTAAAAGACTGAAATTTGTATGACTGAATAACTGAAAATCTATATGCTTTGGTTAAGCAAACCTGGGCTGAGACATACTGAATACTGATAACTTGTATTTGTATACTGATTAACTGATATTTGTATATTGATTAACTGATATCTAAATACTGATTATGTAATACTAATTGTACTTAGTCTAAATAACTGGAATGAAATTGTGGGAGGTATCATGTAACCGACATGCCCTAATCTTAGAAGGGTGTCAGTACCGTGCCACGGGTACTAACACTGGCTGTGTGGATCCACTAAACTAGTGTCCTGAAGGACTAAGTAGTCACTCTATACTGGCAAGTGCTCTTGTGAGATATGTGTAAACCCTCAAATGGAAGGTAGACATCTCAAACCTACGTTGGTTATGTAGTTCTGTAACTAAGGGATTGCTACTAAAGGTCACACCCTCTGCTAGCAGGTGAGCCCCCATCCCTGGGTTCACTCAGTGCTAAATCCTACTCCCAACTGAACTAACACTGTTACTGAACTGAACTGAATTCACTGAACATAACAACTGACATTTCTCATCATGATCATAACATATGAGTAAATGGTAATATTCATAGTTTAGCTGAAATCATTACTTGAAAGATCTGAAGTCATGTAAAATACGTAGGTATCGGGTGTTCATAATCCACCAATACTGAATGACCATAATTTATGACAATAAGCTTTGAAAACAATAATATGGGATGATGGTTCAAAGCCCAAAAGCATAGACATTTCATCAAATATATGAGAATCGTGAAATTGAACATCGGAATGTCTTGGTCATGAGAATCGACATGATTACATGACTAAACTCATAACTAGGGGATTTAACATGAAATTCTCTTGAATAATACATGGGAAACTGAAATTTAAAACATGAGGCAATCTAATCTTTTACAGGATCATACATGGGTTGAACTGAAATTGAATTACCATGTAAAACATGAATTAAACTCATCTTGAACATATAAAGTACCATAGTAAAGGAAAAATTCCATAATTTAATTAAGAGAGAAGGTTTTTGGGCTCCATGGGTGAAAGGGACCCATGGATGAACATCCCACATACCTTCAGCTTCTTCACTTGGGAAAGAAATGCTATTCTTAATGCTTTCTTGAAGGTTCTTGAACTTGGGGAGATTGAATTCTTGATTACTTGGGAAGAAAGGAATTGAATTTGTTCTTGGGCAAAGAAGAGGGTTTTCTTGAGAGTGATTTTGAGAAGAATAGAAAATAATGCCCTAAATGATCCCCCATGTCGTGTTATGAACAATTTGGGTTGAGGGGGAAAAGACCCAATTTCCCCTCAATCATTTAAATCAAGAACTAGAAACAACAACCTCACCGCGAACAGGTCTTATTACAGTCATAGGATTCCCTCACCACAATGCTGTCAACATAATATCGGGAATAATACCGCGACCAAGCTTATCGTAGAGACTTACTATTTTCGTGATCCAACATACCCCAAAACTTGTTCAACAAATTTAAAACTCCTCTGAGACATACTTCATACATCCTTAAACATTAATTAACTCAAAAAATAATGTCTCGAGGTCGAAAAGACCAAAATAAAAACCCTCAAAGTTTAGGGGTCTTGAAAATGACTAAGTCCCTAACACTTAGTGAAAATTTTAAGCCTTAAGCCTCTACATATAACTAGGAGCTGAATCGACCTAAGAATATTACGGGGTATTACAATATTTCCCCTTGGAAACATTCGTCCTCAATTGAGGCTGGTTAGACTGAGAGTACTATACTAAGGTATCTGAGATTATATAATGAACATGAATGACTTGGAACATGATTACACAACTGAGTCTGAAACATGATACATGAATTGAATTAATTTTGTGAATGCATGTAATGACATGGAAATGCTTGCATAACTAAAACTGAGAATGGAAAAGAGTCCATCTAAAGAAGAATTGTTACCTCAAGATGAATTTGAGTTTTAGGAGTAAAGATGAGGGTACTTAGTTCACATATCCGCTTCTGCTTCCCAAGTAGCTCCCTTAACAAACTGATTTCTCCAAAGGACCTTAACCAAGAACTTTTTTATTCCTTAGCTTATGGATCTGATGATCAAGGATCTCAATTAGGAATTTCTCGTATGAAAGGCTATCCTTAACGTCCACATCTTCTAAAGGAACAACTACAGCTAAATCACCAATACACTTCTTTCACAAAGAAACATGGAACACTGGATGTACGGACACCAAATCTGTAGACAACTCTAGCTCATAAAATACCTTCCCAAAACAGTTCGAGATTCTATAAGGTCCAATATAGCGGGGACTAAGTTTCCCCTTCTTGGTGAATCTCTTCACTCCTTTCATAGGCTAAATTTTCAAATAAACTAAATCACCAACTTCAAATTCAAGATCTCTTCTCCTCACATCTGCATAAGATTTCTGATAACTTTGGGCTATCTTCAGCCTCCCCCAAATCAACTGAACCTTCAACATCGCCTCAAATACTGAATCAAACCCTATCACTACAACCTCACCTACTTTAAACTAACTTATAGGAGATCTATATCTCCTTCCATAGAAAGCCTCAAATAGAGCCTTGTAATCAAACTTAATCAAAGGTAAGTGGTCATCCCAACTACCTTTAAAGTCAATAATACATATCCTCAACATGTCTTCTAAGGTTTGAATGGTCCTATCTTCCTAACTATCTGTCTGAGGATGAAAAACTGTACTGAGATGAACTTGGGTATCAAGCCCCTTCTGAAAGGCCTTCCAAAACTGAGAGGTAAACTGAGTACCTCCAATTTCCTAATGTAAATTCTGGCATAATCCTCAGTTGAGTACGAAGTATGAACTGACAAAAAATGAGCTGACTTGGTCATTTTATCCACAATGACCCATATCAAATCATGCTGACGATGCATATGAGGCAACCCTGTCTTAAAATCCATGTTTACAACTTCCCACTTCCAAGTGGGGATGCTAAAATCCTGTAATGTACCACTAAGCCTTTGGTGCTCAACTTTAACCTACTGGCAATTTGGACACTTAGCTACAAAACAACAATATACTTCTTCATACCACTCTACCAATAGATTTTACGCAAATCACAATACATCTTAGTGGCTCTTGGATGAATGGAATACCACTCACCATGCACTTTTGCAAGTATGCACTATCTTAAACCATCAACACACGAAACCCATAACTTGCCATAACAACAAAGCACGCGATCTCCCCCTTGGGAGAAAACCTTAACTTTTTGATCTTTAACTACCTCCTTTAACTTAACCAAACTAGGATCCCTATCTTGCTTTTCTTTCATTTTGGCAACCAATGAAGATTCCTAACCATCAGCTGAATCAACCAACTGAACACTTAATCTATAAAACTGATGAACCTCCTGAACTAACTTCTTCTTATCTTATTTAACATGAGGAAAACTACCCATAGATAACCTGTTAAGAGCATCTACCAATACTTTAGCCTTGCCCAGATGATCCAACACACTCATATCATAATCTTTTAACAACTCAAGCCACCTTCCCTAACGAAGATTCAGATCTTTCTACGTGAATACATACTATAAAATCTTATGGTCAGTGAACACATCAACATAAACCCCATACAGATAATGCCTCCAAATTTTTATAGAGAAAATAACTACTGCCAACTCAAGATCATGGGTAGGATAATTCTTCTCATAGGGTTTAAGCTGTTTAGAGGCGTAGGCTATGACCTTGCCTCTCTTTATCAAAACATAACCACTACCAACTCTGGAAGCATCACAACAAACCACAAATCCATCAAAGCCATTTGGCAAAGTCAAGATAGGAGAAAAAGTGAGTCGATTCTTCAACCCCTAATAACTCTTCTCGCAAGAATTTGACCACTGTAATTTGACTTTCTTCTGAGTTAATTGAGACATAGGGGATGAAATAGAAGAAAACCCTTCAATAGATCATCTATAATATCTAGCCAAACCTAAGAAACTCTGAATATCTGATAGAGAGATGTGTCTAGGCCAGTTTCTTACTGCTTCAGTCTTTTGATAGTCAACTATAATTCCATCACTAAAAATAATATGACCAAGAAAAGATACTGATATTGGCAAAAATTTACACTTACTAAACTTGGAGAACAACTGATAAGCTCTAAGGGTCTCTAACACAATTCTCAGATGGTTTGCATGATCATTCTCACTATGGGAATAGACAAGGGTATCATCAATGAAGACTATGATGAACATGTCCAAGTGCTATTTGAACACCCTGTTCATCAAGTCCATGAAAGTTGCAGGGGCATTTATTAGTTCAAAAGACATAACTAGGAATTCAAAGTGACCATATTGAGTTTTGAAAGCTGTCTTCAGAATGTCACATTCTCTGACTGTAAGATGATGATAGCCGGATCTGAGGTCTATCTTAGAGAAATAACTGGCACCCTGAAGTTGGTCGAACAAGTCATTAATTTGGGGGAGTGGATAATTATTCTTGATTGTGACTTTGTTCAACTGAAGGTAGTCGATGAACATTTTGAGAGAACCGTCTTTCTTACGCACGAACAAGACTGGAGAGCCCCATGGAGAAACACTGGGCTTGATAAAACCCTTATCTAAGAGATCTTTTAATAGTTCTTTCAACTCCTTAAGATCAATTAAAGCCATTCTATAAGGTGGAATGGAGATGGGTTGGGTACCTAAAAGGAGATCTATTTTGAAGTCAATTTTCATTTTGGGAGAAACTCTAAAAAGATCTTTAGGAACACATCTGGAAATTCCCTTACTACTAAAAATAACTCGAGACTTGGAGTCACACAACTAGAGTCTTTGACTTAAACAAAATGGTAAACATAACCTTTAGATATCATCTTTCATGCTTTAAGATATGAAATAATTTGACCCCTAATAACTGAGGTACTCCTCCTCCATTCAGTGACAGGTTCATTGGGAAACTAAAACTGAACTACTCTATTTCTACAATCTACCGAGGTATAGCATGAGTGGAGTTAATCCTAGATAGGTCCATCTCCTTACGCTTTTCCTCCTTAGTCTGCTGAGCGTAAACCATAATCCTAAATAGGTCTATCTCCTTAATTAACATGCCAGTCCTACACTCTTTGACCACACTATCAGATACACCAGACATAAAATTACTCATTCTAGACCTATTATCCACTACCATAGAAGGAGCATACCTCGTCAACTGATTAAACTTAAGTGAGTACTCCTTTATGCCTTATTAACCTACTTCAAATTGATAAATTCCTAAGCCTTATCTTCCCTCAACTATAAGGGAAAGAACTTGTCTAAGAAAGCTATGACAAATTCCTCCTACTCTACCGGCCATGCATTAATACCACGGTCTTCCTTCCACTACTTAAACTAGGTATGAGCCACATCCTGCAATTGGTGTACAACCAACTCTGCACTCTCACTCAAAGTGATGTCCATGATATCTGTAACTTTCTACACTATATCAAAAAACTTTGACAGATCCTCTTCAGACTTGGATCCCAAAAATAAAGGGGGATTCATCTGAGTAAAATCCTGAATCCTAACAGCAGCTATATTTTCCACTGGATTGGCTAGTATAACAATGTGTTGGTTATTTTGGGCAACTACAGAGTAGGATAAGATAGTGAAAGTAGCCCTAAATTCAATATGGGAGACATGTTCATTCAGGGGATCTTCCTGAGTAGATCGGGTTGCAGGATGATACCCATTCCTTCTTTCATTATTTCTTCTGGGAAGCATTATAAATAAGTAGAATGAAGGATGAGTTAGAAAAAAATTTTAATAGAGCTCATTCTCTTTCTCACGACATGAAACTAAAATAAGGGAAACTTTCCTAAAATTGTCTTATTGCCTCTTATCCATAAGAGTGGTGGACTTTATACCCATGCATAAGACTCTACTTAACGTGACTTTTAGACTCCCTAGGACACTTTAAAACCTTAGGCTCTAACACCAAGTTGTGTCATGACCTGAGGCTACCCCCAAGTCATGACAATAGTGCTTATGCCCATCAGGGCCATAAGCTAACCCATGAGATGGTACCTGCTATGAGCACCGAGTAACTGTTTGATGTAATACATGAGCAGAATATAGACTGATAAAGTAATACCAATGTGAATATTGAAGATATGATTCAATCACAAGTTTGAGATATCTGATAAAATACTAGAAACTAACTGTCTATCAGAAATAACTAATAATATTGAAATAACTGACTAACTATCTAACTGATCATCTAAAAGCCTCTAAACATCATGAGGATTTGATAGGACAGATGCCCAACTAACTCCAACTGACTGAACATGAGAAAGTACTGAAGTAACTAAAATAAGCAAATCATACCCTCGATGGATGAGGACTCACAACAAGTGATGCAGAGTAATATTGAGATGTCTAAGAATGATCAAAAAACTATGCGTCCGAACCTATGTTATAAGACAACATAGCATAAATAAAAATATGCAGTCAGTACTTTGAATTTATTGGTATATGAGATGAGGATTGGCTGAAATGTATGAGGTGTCTGAGAATAAATGCATGACCATATAAAATTTGAGAATGTAATATCAAGCATAAACACATTTTTGAGATAATCTGTAATTTGAAAAACTAAAATCTGTATAACTGAAAATCTCTATGCTTTGGTCAAGCGAACCTAAGCTGAGTCAGACTGAATGTTGATTAACTGGTATCTGTATACTGATTAACTGATATCTATATACTGATTAAATAATATTGATCTTATAATACTGGCTATACTTAGTCTGAATAACTGGACTGAAACTGTGGGAGGTATCATGTAACTGACATGCCCTAATCTAAGCTAATCAGGGTTAACCTGTAACTGTAGTTGGAAGGGTGTTAGTACCGTGCCATGGGTACTAACACTAGATGTGTGGATCCATTAAACTAGTGTCTCAAAGGACTAAGGATTCACTCTCTACTATTAGGTGCTCTTGTGAGATATATATCAACCCTCAACTGGCAGGTAGACATCTCAAACCTACGCTGGCTACGCAGTTCTGTAACTTAAGGATTGCTACTAAAGGCCAAACCTTCTATTGGCTGGTAAGCCCCAATCTCTGGGTTCACTCGGTGCTAAATCCTACTCCCAACTGAACTGACACTATTACCGAAATTAATTGGAATTCACTGAACATAAAAACTGATATTGCTTATCATGCTCATAACATCTGAGTAAATGGTAATATTCATGGTTTAACTGAAATCATTACTTGACAGATCTGAAGTCATGTAAAATACATAATTATTGAGTGTTCATAACCCTTCAGCACTGAATGATTATAATTTATAACTATAAGATTTTAAAATAATAATATGGGATGATGGTTCAAAACCCAAAACCATAGACATTTCATCAATTATGTGAGAATCATGAACTTGAACATGGTAGTGTCTTGGACATGAAAATCACCATGATTACATGGCTAAACTCATAACTGGGGGATTTGACATGAAATTCACTTGAATAAGACATGGGAAACAGAAATTTAAAGCATGAGGCAATCTAATATTTCATCGGATCATACATGGGCTGAACTGAATTTGAATTACCAAGTAAAAACATGAATTAAACCCATCTTGAACATGTAAAGTAACATAGAAAGGAAAAACTCCTTAATTTAGTTATAAGAGAAGGTTCTTAGGCTTCATTGCTGAAAAGGACCCATGGATAAACATCCCACATACCTTAATCTTCTTAACTTGGGAAAAAAACCTTATTCTCGATGCTTTCTTGAAGTTTATTGAACTTGGGGATCTTGAATTCATGATTACTTAGGGGAAAAAAAAATTTGTTCTTAGGGAAGGAGAAGGGTTTTCTTAAGAGTGATTTTGAGAAGAAGGGCAAATAATACCCTAAATAATGTCCTATGTACTGTTATGGATGATTTGGGTTGAGGGAAAAATACCTAATTTCTCCTCAATCATTTAAATCAAGAACTAAGCACAACATCCTCACTGCGATGCGGTCTTATCGCAGTCATAGGATTCCCTCATCAAGATGCGGTCAGCATGAGGTCGGGAATAATGCCGCAATGCAGGCTTATCGCAAAGTCTGACTGTTTTCATGATCCAAACATGCCCCAAACTTTGTTTGAAATATCTAAAACTCCTATGAAACATACTTTATATATACCTGAACATGAATTAACTCAAAAACCAAAATTTCGGGGTCAATAAGACCAAAATAAAAATCCTCGAAGTTTAGAGGTCTTGAAAAAGACTAAGTCCCCAACACTTAGTGAAAATTTCAAGCTTTAAGACTCTCAAGCATAGAACTAGGAGCTAAATCGGCCTAAGAATATTACGCGGTATTATATGCAATGACTTAACAAGTCATTAAATAAAGTGCAAAAAAATAAATAATATGCAATTTTTATATGAAAACCTCCTTACTCCAGGAAGGAAAAGCGACAACCTACCAGGTAAAATTTTCTACTTTACTAACTTCAGGCAATTTGTGATTTAGGATGTGAGTAATCACTAAGGATTAAACTCTTAGTCTTATCCACCTTGCAGCACCTCTATTATAAGACTAATGCAGTAACCCTACTCCACCCACACATCAACTAACTCTAGTTTACACTCCTAGGTAATTCTACCTAAGATAAATATCAAATAATGAAGAGAATAAGACTTGACTAAAACAAAAGATGATTCGATTAATTAACCCTAGTTAATGTGACTCAACCTAAAGACTTAGACAAGTGAAATATCTACTATCCTTTATAACTTTGGAGTACAGTTACAAAGTAAGTATGAAATAACAAGACTCAAGAAATACAATAAAGAATAGGCAACACTTGATCAGGTCCCTTATTGAATATGTGCAATATTCTTGTTTGTAGATTGACTTTTGCTTGAAATAGAAAAATTGATTGAATGAACATGTAGGTTTTTCTTTTTTCACATATTCCTTATATAAGACGGAGCAAAAACTAGAAATCATATCATTGGTTGAAGTTAGACATTCCCATTGGACCTTTGCTGTAGTAACACCAACTGACTGCAAAAAGTATAGTTTATAATTTTGCTTAGGTCAATTGACTAGGTCCTTGCACAATAATTTGTAAATCATAAAAACCCAAAATACAAAATTCCAGCAAAACTCAACATCCCGAGGATGAGAAAATGCTCTCTAACCTAAAAACCTACATCTACTAAACCCTAAAACTCACGTGCTCACCGAAGGTCATGACCGCTTCAACCATCGACCAACCTCCAATGGTCAAATGAATACAGACCCTCTTAATATCTATGCAACTTTCTTAAAACCTATGTCGTTAAATAAAAAACCCATACCTCTTAATATTATCTCATATTTGCATGAAGAACCAAAAATTTTGTAGGGTAAGAGGAGGTAGATCAGAAAATAGTGAATAAAAATTTACAATATGCTGTTATTGGAAAATTCTCTTATGGTTGGCCGGATATTCAAGATCTAAGGAGATTAATTCCAAAACAATGTGAGTTGATAGGAGGATGAAACATTGGATTATTAAGTAAAAATCATGCTCTCATTAGAGATACATAGTTGGAGAATTATGTGTGTCATACCCTATTTTTTACCTGAGCACGATGTTATGGACTCTAAAAGAATGAAAATTTGCACAGAGTCGCCACCTAATTTTTAAAAAAAATAAGGAAACCTATTGGAGTATTAACATGTGGTTAATGTTTTTAGTCTGTGAAAAAACAATTGAGATTCTAGGTAAGGGTTCAAGTTATTCCGAAGGGAAGGGGTTAGACATCTTTATGAATCCACAAGTGTGGTACCCGACTAGATTAAATTTTTCAAAGAGGGAGGAGGTATAAAAAATAATGTAGAAGTGTATGTATTAAATATAAAATAATATAAATGTTTAAAATTATGTAAAGATGTATGTATATTAAATATATAAATAAAATATGTTATTATAAAAAATATAAAAGATATGTATAAAAATACATGTGAAAAAAAGTATTTTATGTTGTGTGAAAGAAAGTATATCTTGATATGTCATGAAGAGAAAGAGAAAAATAATGTTCTTTGTTTGATTAAAGTTTATGAAAAAGTAAAGATTTACTTTAACAAAAAGATCACAATGTTTATGATTTCAAAGTATGTAAATTAATTTGATTAATTTAATTATTAGTGTAAACATTAACGACCTAAGTTTGCATAAACGCGAGGTGAAGTTGTATAAAGAAAATTTCGCCCAACACCCCAAAAATAAAGTTTACACTATAATAACATTTGTACAAATATAAAAATACAATACAAAATTAAAAGGGCCTCTTTGAATGCAACTCTCGACGAGTAATCCAAATAACCTGTATAAACACTTGTAAAAATATTAGTAACGAATAAATAATAATCAAAATAAATTGAACAAGTATATGTGTATATAAATATTTAAAAATATATTTTTTTGTTAAAAAGTAGGCTCAGATAAAGTCACGACTGGGAAATGGTTGCTCAATTAATTGACCTTCCAAAATTATTTTTCTATGAAGTGGTTGCTCAATTAATTGGCCATCCTAAATCGTCTTGTCAAAATCTGAATTGTAAAATCTTGTATTGTTATAAAGTTTCATCATTGTCCAAAAAATATTTTTATTACGTATCTGTATACGTAAAGTCCGTCTTTTATTTACGAAGGCCTCAAATTAATAATAATTTTTCATCGGCCATGATAGTATTTGTTCATTATCAGTGTATAAATGATAAAAGTATATAATCAGTCTGAAAAGGACAACAACATAGTGGAGCAACTATAATAGTCGTGAAGAAATATCAAAACATAGAGCCAACTTCACAGAAAATTTAATACTCCAACCAACAACATCATGAGCAATAGTGAAAATCCACTAATCCAAAACAACTTCATATGCAACAGTGAAAATCTATTATTCAAAAATAATGTTAAAATGAAGCAACAAACCATTAGCCTAAAAAACAACCATAAATGGCAAGAAAAAATCACAAATGGATCGAAAAAAACAGGCACATTCCTCGCCAAAAAAAATTAAGATCTCGCCAGATAATTCACACCAAAAATATCAAAAGATACAAAATAGAGAGGGAAAAAAATATTAGAGCACCATAAATAATTCAAATAGATAAAATAAGCACGTTATTAAGCGGATCATGTAATAACAAATAAAGATTGGCGTCACTTCAACGACGTATGCCGGAGCAACGTCGGAACCCAAATTCCGGCCAAATATGCAAATCAATAGGTGAAAAATAAGAAAATATGAACCAAAGGAAATGAGAGGAGATTACCGCGACGGTGGTGGTTCACCAGCGGCAGTGGAGCGATAGGGGGTACGACTGGTATGTGGTGGCTGTGGCGATCAAAACTTATCGGATCTGGTGGTTTGCCAGTGGTTTTGGGGGGTTTTTTGGCATTGCGTTATTGCTGGTGTTGTATCTCAAAGGTTTTAAAGGGGGTGATGGCGTGGCTATTGCTCGCCCGCCGGTGATGAACTCTGGCGAGAAACGGCAATGGTAAGGAGAAGAGAGATCTGTATGTTGAGAGAGAGAATGGTGTTTTCATATATGAGTAGTGTATGTAAGTTCATGTGTGTGTATTGTGTGAAAAAAATAGAGATATGATATGTATGTGTCCGTTCAAGTGTATGTGATCTCTGAATAAAGAAGAAGGAAAAAGAAAAAAAATGAATTCTCTACATTTTATAATGTGAGAGAGATTGTATATTGTTGTTCTGAGTTCATGGTCTATCCGTGAATAGATGATAACATAGCTATTTCTTTTGTGAAAAAAATGTCAAAAATAAAGGTTGTTGTGTAATGTATCCGTTGGAGTGTTTTGAAGAGCAAAATAGAAAAATGGAATAAATAAAATATGTTTGTGTATTTATGAATATGTGTGTGGGTTTTCAAAGGAAAAATATTTATGAGTTGTAAAAAATAAATATATGTGTATTTTGAAAGAGAGGAAAAAATGAACAAAAAAAAAATGTCCAAAATGTGTCCTCCCCTCACCTATTTATACAAAAAATTGAGCACCCTTTTTATCCAATGGATAAAGGGGTGTCACACCCTTAGGTCTTTAAGTTATTGGCCAAATGATTTTCATTCTTTTGACCAACGGACAAAGTAATTATCCAAATGGTAGTGTCATTGAGTGGTCATTGTCAGATGTGATAAGACAACACTGAGTGGTCATTGTCGAACGTGACAAGACATTATTGTGTAGTCGTTGTCGGATGTGATAAGACATCGAATTATTATACTGTACAAAAATAATTGATCCAATTCAGCGTTTACGGACTGTAAAATATAGATGTTGAATGAAAAATATAAAAAATATTAAAATTATTAAAATATAATTAATTTAAAAATACTATAAATATATATATAACTTCATGTCGTGCACGTGTGCGGGTGATTGTAAAATGTTAAGAACGATAATGAATTGATAAAAATCCTAAAATTAGAAAAATTATTAATAAATTTTAAAAAATAAAAATATGACAACAAATTGATTAAAATCCTAAAGAACGGATAATTATCAATAATTTGTCAAACAATTGTAAAAAGATATGAAAATTATGCTTCGTGCCCTTTAACGAACAGAAAGCCAAAAGACGTTAATTTTAGGCACGGAGAGTAAAAATTGGGTGTCAATAGTTGCCCATTTTCATTTGAGGATGAGGTAGAAGTCTTCAAATGAAAACGTTGATGTGTAGCCAATTTTTCTTGACAAAAATGATTTAAAGAAAATTCGATCGAACTCTAATTTAAAGTTTCCTACATATCTCGAGTTGTATGAGGATCAAGTCAATGTAGTTCAAACAATTTAAGCAAATCACCCAGTTGTTAAGCGTGAGAGATCATGTGAAATGATTATTGGGAGAAGGACTAATTGGAAACAAAAGTGTTCATCTATTTTCGATGCCCCTTTTAAAATTGCCCTTGTGAGATGCTAGAGACGCAAGATTGTGTAATTGCTGGGGAGAAAGAATGATTACAGTTTTGACGATCGAACTCTGCACAGAGCTTCCTAAATATCTCGAGTGTTATGAGAATCAGGTCATTATAATTTGAATCATAGCAATATCTTGATAAATATCAAAATTTACCTCAGTGTAGAGTTATGGTGACACTGAGTTCCTTCAAGGATGACAAAAAAGATTTTAACATGAATGGAATGAATACGGGTTCTTGTTCCAAAATTGACTATTTGGGTAGCTGGAAATGAGTAGATGTCGGACAACAATATTTGTTGGGGACTTTGAGGGAAAAAAGAGATTGCGAATTTTCAAAGTTTGCCCCAGTATTGGATCAAGAAGACATTGTGTAATGATAATAAGGATTATAAAAGTGAGAGTTTTGGGTCGAGTTGAGTTGAGTTTCTTTGCCAAAATTCCTAACGTAACTAGGGGTCCTTGATATTCCACTAGCTTGCCCCAGTTTGCTGCTAAGAGGATAGTTCCACATACTGCATGTTCTAATGTTGTCTCTGTTTTAGAAGGTAATCGGCCTAGCGGAGTGAAAAGTGAAATGTAAATAGCCTCTGTCAGCTGAGTAGTTGTTTGAAAGTAAAAGCCTCCATCGGCTAAGCAGTAATTGAAATATATATAGCCTCCATCGGCTGAGTAGTTGATGAAATATAAATAGCCTCTGTTGGTCAAAATTAAATAGACTTCGTCAGTTGAGCAATTGTTGAAATGTAAATAGCCTCCGTCGCTGAAATGTAAATAGTCTCTTCCAGCTGAAATGTAAATAGCCTCGCCCGGCTGAAATGTAAATAGCCTCCGCCAGCTAAAATGTAAATATATTCCGTCAGCTGAAATGTAAATAGCCTCCACCGGCTAAAATGTAAATAGCCTCCTTTGGCTGAAATGCTTGTTGAGAAAGTGAAAGTTTCATTATATGCCCTATACGAGCGTTCCCTGTCCTATTGTTCGGGGTGGACTTTCCCTTTCCTATTATTCAAGGCGGACTTCCCTGTCCTATTGTTCAAAGCAGACTACCCTATCCTATTATTCGGGGTGGACTGCCCTGTCATGTTGTTGGGGGCGGACTGCTTTGTGTTATGTTAGAGTTTTGTTAACATCTGTTAGTACTTGATGACCAAGTCTTAATGGGGACATCCCTTTAATACGACCTACAAAAAATCAAGAAATTTCTTTTAGAGTTAGAAAGTATTAACGAATAAATTGATAAAACCTGGCCTCCTAGCTTGTGATAGAGATGTGATGTTGAGTTTCTGATGGAATGTTGTATGATACTTGACACGTGCCTCCTTGAGAATTATTGTAACTTTCAAGATTCGAGAAGATTCTTTAGTGTCTTGGAAGAATTATGGATAAATTAATGATACCTGGATTCTCTGCTTGTGATGGTGAGGCAGTATTTAGGCTTCCAAGATATTTGAACATTTGTTTTAGCGATGTTGTACCTGCGCTCAAAGAAAGTTTCTTAGTTTGAGGAGATGATGTTGATTTTGTGTTAATCAAGAACTTGGCCTAGCAGCTATCTCGTCCTTCAATCTTTCGACAATCGGTAAGTAGTGACACCTCCTAACTCCACATAATGTGCTTATACTAGTATGTCTTCTAGTGGGAACTTGTCTTCTGGTGGGAAATTTCTCCATCTTGATCTTCAGTTTCGGACTTTCATCAAAGTGACGTGCTTGTTGTAGCTTGAAATGATAAATGAAATTTGAAAAGATGTAAAAGATTATGTTGTTGATATGATCGAGCCTGACTTAAGATGCCTACATATCCTAGAATAGGAATTAAGTCAAAACGTAGTTTCGTGTGAGGAGAATCAAGAAAAATTTGTCCACAAGGGTGGGTATATAGAGAATGGTAAGGTTGATTATCATGAGCTTGCTTTGGAAAGCTCATTTGGCAATTTACTGAAGCAGTGCCTCTTATGTATGAGTCTTCAACATCTTATGGCTTTTTCTTGTGCTAACGATTAACATCAAAGAATTTCTTAATTTGAGTGATGCTTTTGTAAGTTGGTGGAGTCAATCAAGCATTGAGATTTGCATCTCAATGTCGGTTCCTTCATGTCATTGTTTTAAGCGGAAGAGTAGTGAACGTGTTGTCTAAGCTACCTTCATATTTAGTCTTGCTGACTTGCATTTAGATGAAAGAAAGAGGCTTGGGTACATGCGCGAGTCTTCTCTGCATAAACTCTAAATATTTCTTGGGCGCCTCATTGATAGTCTCCTTATCTTGTGGGCGTCTTCGTATATGAACTCTTTTTGGGTCCACTACAGTCGTTCTTTCGTGTATTTGTTTTAAAAGAAATAACTTGCAACAACAGACACAACAACCTTTTTGGTTGTGGCATAATTACTTTCCAGTTGAATATGTCTTCAAAGTGGGGTACCCCTTTTGGACACCGATGACACTTTATGCAGAAGGGTTTCTATGATCGTATAATCTTGTGTTGATGTGGTAAACCTTTTGAGTCACCCATAATGCTTGTGGAATGATAACCTCTCTGGTTATTGCCAATAATTCTTCACATACGATCTCAGATAAGTCTTGCGCATCTTTTGTATCAATACGACTTATAGATTCCTCTTGAATCGTCAATCTTTGGATTATCTTGCACATTATTTGATGTTGGATACGAGGAGACTTATAGATATCCTTTGAATTACTATCCTTTAGGTAATCCTGCAAATTATCCAACTTTGGATAAGAGATGACTTACAGATATCCCTCCAATCGCTAGATTTCAGGTGTTCCTACACATCTTCTGACCTTGAACGCAATATGACTTATAGATATCTCTCAAATTGTTAGTCCTTAGGTAATCCTGCACATAATCGATCCTGGATATGACGCGACTTATAGAGAACCCTTGGACGTATCAATTTGATAATCTCACATATTCTCTAGTAAGGATTTAGTTACGACTTATGGATAATCTTCGGACTATCAATTTTTGGGTAACCGATCATACTATCCGGTTAGGATGTTATCGCAACTTACGGATGAACTATGGGCTATCAAATCAAAGATAATCTTGCACACTATCTTATTTCAAATAATATGACTTATGGATGATCCTCAAATTGTTAATTTCAAGAAAATCTCATATGTCGTTCGCTTTCAGCTAGCGACTTAAAGACGTACCTCTGAATCATGTGCTTCAGAGGAATTCAGATGCTGATTCATAAGATGATGAGATATTCTCGACGCCAGCATATGCTATCTCACGTGTCAACAGATATTGAATGCTGATATCCTCGATTGATGTATTAGTCATAATCCAAGCTTGAATGCTTTTGAGCATATTTTCGAAATCCTTCTTGGAATTGTAGGTATAGATTATTTTCCTCATCACGAGAATTTTCTTTTGGCTCTTTCATAAGAACGTGCTACTTGAAGATTTGGTTGACCTCCTTATGACTGACATAAAGAGTATTCGATCCTGCGCTGATCGTCGATGTGATTTCAGTGCATTTTTATTAATAGTATCTTTTAATAATATTTGTAGAGAATATCTTTGGTTAAGTGGTGGGAGTGTCTTTGCTATTATCCCTTGGTGCATTTCTTCGATATTATAGATAAGTTTTCCTCTGTTGATATCTTGCAACTATTGTGATGACTTGCGTTGTTTGGTATAAATCAACCTTGGTCGTAACATTTCCAAGTTGAATGTCCTAGCCTCCGTTGATTTTTAAAGCATTCTTCAAAATTTTGCCCAGTCTCTTGGAGAGATTTTCTCGATGATTCTTCACTGCGTATCTTAGGATAGTCTTGATAGATTGTTTCGTGTTTTCTAGATACCGTCACGTTCAAGTTTCACTCGTCATTAGGGAAAATAGATTTTTGTGTTATAAAAGGAATGAGCCTTATACAGGATGCCTACATATCCCGCTGAGGGAAATCAGGTCACACGTAGTTCCAATTATAAAAGGGGAAACACTCTACTTAAGTACGACCGAACCTGATGTGGGTTGCCTACGTATCTCACCATAAGAAATCAGGTCAGAACGTAGTTCTATTACATGATAATTAGAGGAGATCCTATGCCTTCAAATATAGGACTCTATTTATTATCTCTGAGTCGATCATCTTGGATTCATCTATATCGTATTCCTGCTAAAGTTAGTGCTTCTCTATAGAGTGGCTTATATGAAGGCCCCGCTGGATCGATATGGAGGATGGTCTCTCTCATGTCATATACACTCCTCTATTTTCATGATTGGGCACCGAATCATTATTTTCATTTGGTTGCTCTTCGACACATTGGATTGCTCCGGCCTTGATCAAGTACTCAATTCTATGCCTTAACCTATTACAATCTCCAGTATCGTGGCACAAAACCCTAGAGTGGAAAGCACATCACTTTGTTTCATTGAACCATTTATGTAATGGATTAGGAATCTTCGTCACCTCCGGTCGGAATAAATTTATAGCTCTTAGTCTCTCAAACAAAAGTGTCAATGGTTCAATAAATTGAGTGCAGCTTCAATTGCACTTACCCTTCAAATTTTGTCTTAGCGCGATGGACTCTAACTGAGTAGACTTGCTCGAGTTTTTTTCCAACTTCATCTTTCCAGAGTTAATAGCCTCTTCTATAAAATTCCCTATTTTGACACAGTCAGCAAACTTCTACCCCAATGTGGACATTATCCTTCCAAAATAGACACCCTTTTGACTGCGGATAAAATACTTTGTTAATTCACTTTTTTCCATTGGTGGTTGAAACTTTTCCGCCGCAGACCTCCATCGCCAAGCATATTCCTGGAAGGATTCAGAGGACTTCTTTTGTATATTGATGAGGGAAAGTCGATCCGGTACAATTTTTATATTAAACTTGAAACGGTTCATAAAGTCTTCAGCCATATCGCTCCATTTACGCCAATGATGAGGGTTTTGTTTGGTGTACTAAGCGAGAGCCTCACTAGACAAACTTCTAATGAACAACTTCATTATGAGCTTCTCATTTTTTCCAATTCTTACAATTTATCACAATACGCTCTTAAATGAGTATGAGGATCCCCGGTTCCATCAAACAAGTCAAACTTAGGTGGATTGAACCCGATTTACAAATCAACATCTGGATAGATATATAAATCTTCGTAGTCCAAATGATCACTGACTTAAGTTTCTTGGAGGTGTTTCATCGCTCGCTTTAGATTACGAATCTCATTTATAATTTTGTCATTCCCCTCTTTTTGTCCTTGTACTTATTGAAAGCCTACCTTTAGCAGGCACGGTGAAAATGGGTGTCTCAGTCACGCACATTAGAGAAATATATTATTCTTGAAAGTTAGTGTGGTTTGTTTGTTGAATATCACGAGCAGATGTGAAAATATTTGGATATGGGGTGCAATGAGGAAATTTATGGGAGGTGATGAGTGTGAATGGGGATGAGGGATTTGTTAAACCAACAGTCGTTGTGGGAGGTTGTACTGACTGATAGCGTTTAGGTATTGGAGTGGTTAGCGATAAAAAATTAGGAGGGCGCGGTAGAGTAGCCATGGATGGATGCGTGGGATCCTTTTCTTGGTGTAGTTCTCCTTTTAACATCTCGAGTTGTTGCTCTAAAAGAAGCATACGTTCATTATCTTGTCTTTTGAAAATTCCTGATACGTTTGCCAGCATTGGAACACTTCTGGTCAGGTCGACGGTATTAGTGTTCATTCTTGAGATATATAGCTTAAGTCGGCTAGTTTTATCGATTAACATAATTAATCTCTATCGGGGGGATAATGCCAACACAAATAAAAGTTAAGGAGTTAGTTCATGTCAATGGACAAGAACATTTAGACAACATCAAGTAAGCGCATCTTATATTATGGAGCCTTATTTTGCCAGAGGTAGGCCTTCGTTCAAATAAACTGACATAGATGAATCTAGATTTTGACATATTTTGGATTCAGAACAATTTTAAGTTTTCTAGAAAAGGGAATATATCCAACAAGGGTGGCTAAAAGAGGCCTATATAGTCTATAAGAATTGATAGAAGCAGGCTAAAATGATGCCTTTAAAAGAGTGAGTATCTCAAGTCTCGTTATTAATGAATGAGGATCTTGTGGTAGAGATATCGAATGGAGAAGAAGTATCGACAATACCTCACGCTCATTGGCTGTAAAGAGTAGGAAGTAGGTGAAGATGAATAATATTCTACATTCATTGTTTTGAAGAAAGGTGTCAAATAATTGTAGAGTTTTGAATAATATTCTACGTCTGTTGACCAAAAAAAAATCAAACATTGGAAGAATGCTTAATGGCATTCCACTCTAGTTTGGATAAAAAAAAGTTAGACATAGGTGGAGTTTTCTAGTGACATTCCCTATTTGCGGACTTGAATAGAAAGTCGAACGAAAGCAAAGCATTTTTAGAAAACTCGAATTTCATGGACTTCGAGAAAGATATTTGTGAATCAAAGTTTTAACAACACTATGTATTCGTGAAAATGGTGTCAAATATTGGTGAGTTTGGGTAATACTTTATGTCTATTGACGTGAAAATGATGTCGAATGAAGGAAGAGTAAAAGAAGGCCAATTTGATTGTTCTGAATCCACTAATGTTCGATTTCTGGATTATCTGAATCAGTTCTAACACAAAATATGTCATAGAGGTTTCATAACCTTCTGACGAAAGGGTAGCTTCCGAGTTGCGAAGATGATACCTTGGACCGTCCTGCCTAAGATATATGCAATATGACCATTACTAGAGTAGGATTTTTCCCTAGATGTTCAAGAGTGGGACTGAATATTTGCAAGAAGGTGCACTAACCTAACTGCACCGACTCTGAAACTAAGGAATACAAAGAAGGTTCGGAGGAGTGCAGTACACCCCTCGCATGTACCATAGTGTATGAAATGTGTATGGCCAAAGACTTGATAGAAAAATGCAAGCGATAAAGCAGTAACAAGTAGTGTTATTCAAACAAATAAGGAACACAAGTTTAGATTTGGCTTGCGTCTTTTCACACATAGCATGATATAAAAATATGTAAAACAAATAACATAATAAAGCATAAAAATCCTAAACTAAGCATGAAAAAAAATTTAAAGAATTTATGAGCAAATTCATATAATTTGCAGTGTAATAGGTAAATAATTTAATCATATACAAAAAATGTAAAAATACCTCCCTCGATTGAAAATTTAGTCGATCATGGTTAGAACGTCTCCTCATCCCCAGCATAGTCGTCATTCTGTCATACCCTATTTTTTACCTGAGCATGACGTTATGGACTCTAAAAGAATGAAAATTTGCACAGAGTCGTCACCTAATTTTTAAGGAAAATAAGGAAACCTATTGAAGTATTAACATCTGATTAATGTTTTTAGTTTGTGAAAAACAATTGAGATTCTAGGTAAGGGTTCAAGTTATTCCAAAGGGATGGGGTTAGGCATCCTTCAGAATCCACAAGTGTGGCACCCGGCTAGATTAAATTTTTCAAAGAGGGAGGAGGTATAAAAAATAATGTAGAAGTGTATGTATTAAATATAAAACAATATGAATGTTTAAAATTATGTAAAGATGTATATATATTAAATATATAAATAAAATATGTTATTATAAAAAATATAAAAGATATGTATAAAATTACATGTGAAAAGAAAAGTATTTTATGTTGTGTGAAAGAAAGTATATCTTGATATGTCATGAAGAGAAAGAGAAAAATAATGTTCTTTGTTTGATTAAAGTTTATGAAAAGGTAAAGATTTACTTTAACTAAAAGATCACAATGTTTATGATGTCAAAGTATGTAAATTAATTTGATTAATTTAATTTATTATTGTAAACATTAACGACCTAAGTTTGCATAAACTTGAGGTGAAGTTGTATAAAGAAAATTCCGTCCAACACACCAAAAATAAAGTTTTCACTATAATAACATTTCTACAAATATAATAATACAATACAAAATTAAAAGGGCCTCTTTGAATGCAACTCTCGTCGAGTAATCCAAATAACCTGTATAAAAACTTGTAAAAATGTTAGTAACGAATAAATAATAATCAAAATAAATTGAAAAAGTATGTGTGTATATAAATATTTAAAAAGATATTTTTTTTGTTAAAAAGTGGGCTCAGATAAAGTCATAACTGCGAAATGGTTGCTCAATTAATTAGCCCTCCTAAATCGTTCTGCTACAAAGTGGTTGCTCAATTAATTGGCCGTCCTAAATCGTCTTGTAAAAATCTGAATTGTAAAATCTTGTATTGTTATAAAGTTTCATCATCGCCCAAAAAATATTTTTATTACGTATCTGTATACGTAAAGTCCGTCTTTTATTTATGGAGGCCTCAAAATAATAATAATTTTTCATCGGCCACGATAGCATTTATTCCTTATCAGTGTATAAATGATAAAAGGATATAATCAGTCCGAAAAGGACACCAACATAGTGAGCAACTATAATAGTCATGAAGAAATATCCAAACATATAGCCAACTTCAAAGAAAACTCAATACTCCAACTAACAACATCATGAGCAATAGTGAAAATCCACTAATCCAAAACAACTTCATATGCAACAGTGAAAATTCACTAATCCAAAATAATATTAAAACGGAGCAACAAACCATCAGCCTAAAAACAACCATAAATTGCAAGAACAAATCACAAATGGATCCAAAAAAATAGGCACATTCCTCCCAAAAAAATTAAGATCTCACCGGATAATTCACACTAAAAATATCAAAAGATCCAAAATAGAGAGGGGAAAAAATTATTAGAGCACCATAAATAATCCAAATCCATAAAATAAGCACGTTATTAAGTGAATCGTGTAACAAGAAATAAAAGTTGGTGTCGCTTCAACGACATATACTAGAGCAACGTCGAAACCTAGATTCTGGCTAGATATGCAAATCAATAGGTGAAAAACAAGAAAATATGAACCAAAGGAAATGAGAGGAGATTGCCGCGACGGTGGTGGTTCACCAGCGGTAGTGGAGCAATGGAGGGGTGCGGCTAGCGTGTGGTGGTTGTGGCAGCCGAAACTCATCGGATCTGGTGGTGCACTGATGGTTATGGGGATTTACCAGTGTTGCGTTGTTGTTGGTGTTGGATATCGAAGGTTGAAAGAGGGGGTGATGGCGTGGCTGTTGTTCACCCGCCAGCGATGAACTCTAGCGAGGCGCGACAATGGTAAGGAGAAGAGAGATCCATATGTTGAGAGAGAGAGAGAATGGTGTTTGTATATATGTGTAGTGTATGTAAGTTCATGTGTGTGTATTGTGTGAAAAAATGGAGATATGATATGTATGTGTCGGTTCAAGTGTATGTGATCTCTATATAAAGAAGAGGGAAAAAGAAAAAAAATAAATTCTTTGCATTTTATAATGTGAGAGAGATTGTATATTGTTGTTCTGAGTTCATGGTCTGTCCATGAATTGATGATAGCATAGATATTTATTTTGTGAAAAAAATATCAAAAATAGAGGTTGTTGTGTAATGTATCCGTTGGAGTGTTTTGAAGAGAAAAATAGAAAAATGGAATAAATAAAATATGCTTGTGTATTTATGAATATGTGTGTGAGTTTGCAAAGGAAAAATGTTTATGAGTTGTAAAAACTAAATATATGTGTATTTTGAAAGAGAGAAAAAAATGAACAAAAAAAAATGTATTCAAAATGTGTCCTCCCACCACCTACTTATACAAAATATTGAGCACCCCTTTTATCCAATGGATAAATGGGTGTCTTCTCTTTTTATAATAGAACACCCTTAGGTCCTTAAGTTATTGGCCAAAGGATTTTCATCATTTTGACCAACGGATAAAGTAATTAACCAAAGGGTAGTGTCATTGAGTGGTCATTTCAGATGTGACAAGACAACACTGAGTGGTCATTGTCGGATGTGACAAGACATTATTGTGTAGTCGTTGTCGGATGTGATAAGACATCGAATTATTATACTGCACAAAAATAATTGATCTGACTTAGCATTTGCGAACTGTAAAATATAGATGTTGAATGAAAAATGTAAAGAATATTAAAATTATTAAAACATAATTAATTTAAAACTACTGTAAATATATATATATATATATATATATATATATATATATATAACATCATGTCATGCACGTGTGTGGGTGATTGTAAAATGTTAAGAACGATAATGAATTGATAAAAATCCTAAAATTAGAAAAATTATTAATAAATTATAAAAAATAAAAATATGACAACAAATTGATTAAAATCCTAAAGAAAGGATAATTATCAATAATTTATCAAACAGTTATAAAAAGATGTGAAAATTATGCTTCGTGCCCTTTAACGAACAGAAACCCTGAAGACGTTAATTTTAGGCACGGAGAGAAAAATTAGGTGTCAGCAATGCGCACTTATTATCAAACCTGTTTTCTACATCAATCATCGCAATTGGTCATATCCCATGAGGACTCTAAAATAGGATCCCATGTTTATCCCGGAGGAGGAAACCACCACAACGATTTTGTGGATTTCATTTCCTTCACTTCTTCCAAATTTTTTTGGTAGGGAATAGTTTTCTCGCTTACAACAGTTGTAGTCAGGCCACTGCAGATGGATATAGCTACCCGAGATCAAACTCGACCAAGATGTGCTAGTGTAAAAGTTGAGATTGATCTACTGGGTGAATTTCTCAAATACATAAACATTGGTGTAAAGAAACATAATGGAGAGGTGATGGAAAAATAGATTAGGATTTAATATTCTTATCTCCCAAAGTGTTATAAAACACGTATGATCAAGGACATGATAAAAAACAGTGTTATGTGGAGCATCCAGAGCTATATCCCAAAAAGAAAGAGGAGAAACAAAGTGATAAGGATGCTGAAGAGAATACAAAAGCAGTAGAGAACAATTAGGAGAAAAGACAAGAAAAAAAGAATGATAATGAAGGGATACATACATGTGATAAAAAGGTTGATAAATTCAGAGAACAAAAGCATAAAAAATAGGGAGATGGAAGAAATAATTATCATTAAAAGAGGAAGGAAATGAGATGGAGTGTTCAATGGAAATCAATTTGAGACATTGCAAAATATAAAACATAATATGCACCAGACCCCAATGCAATGAATGAAATACAAAAGGTTGATCAACAGAAAAAAGGCAGTGAGAATATGGAATAGGAAACCAAGGCACTGAAGTGGTGAAAAGAGATGTAGTAAAAGGAAAGAATAAGAAAACATAGGACATTCACATGTAGCGATAGTAATAAAAAAACATGGAATAAGAAAGTAGTAAGTCAGTCAATAGAAAGAAGGGGATGCCAACAGATGAATCTAAGAAAAATGCAACATCTAAAGTAGGAAAAAAAACTTCAACAATCACATAACATGGGTCAATAGAATCACAGGTTGTAAGCCCAAAAACGTTAAATCAGCACAACATCTCAAAAGGGGAAGCACAACAAAAAGGATGAATATCACTTAAATGAATTACATGAGTATGGAGAAGAAAGCAATGAACAAATGGATCATGGAAGAGATGCAGAGGAAGATGAATACATGGAATCAACATTAAGAAAGTTAGAAAGGTAGGGGATCTTATCCCAAGACACATTGATAGTTTAAATAAAGGTGCAAAGAAAGGTAGATCCACACAACCTGTTAAATGCAGAACAAGGAGCAGGGATAAAGGTTCCAAATCTAATCAATGATTGGTAAGGAATTATTTTGGAATATAAGATATGTTAATTCTCGAAGCTCATTTGAAAGATTAATGGATATGAACAAGAGGAATCATTGATCATTTATAGCTTTAATGGAGCCTTTTCAAGACCCACAAAATGTAGATCAGTCTAAAGGAAACTTAGGATTCTCTAATGCAATGACAAATTGCTTAGCTAAAATCTAGATTTTTTAGGAATATGAGTGGCAAGGCCTTGTCATTTTAGTTACATTTCAACATATAACAATGAAGCTCAAAAAAGACAATAAGGAATTCCTAATTACTGCAGTTTATGCTAGATGCAATTGACTGGATGGATTAGAGTTAAGGGAGAAGCTACAATATATAGTAGAAAATAATCATAATCCATAGACGGTAGGGGGAGTTTTCAATGTTATAATTGATGAAGATAAAAAACTGGTGGGGGGGGGGGGGGTTAAATTTTACTCAAATTAAAACAGCTGATTTTTCCCTATGCATTAACAATTATGCACTCATAGAGGTAAACTTTCCAAGAAGCAAGTACAGTTAGTGGAATGGGAAAATTAAAGGTAAATTTATTTTCAAAAGATTGGATAGAATATTGGTGAATTGGGAATTGATGGACATCTTCCCTTCATCTGAAGTTCATCATCTAATTAGGCAAGGATTAGACCATGCACCATTAACTTGGTGTGCGGCATAGAAGAGGGCATAGAAGAGGAACCTATTATCAAGACTTTTATATTTTTGCATTTTGGGTTAATTATGCTCAATTTAAAGAGGCCATGAAGCAAAATTGGAGCAGTGACCTTGTAGTGAACCCTTTCATACGTTCCAAGTCAAATTAAAGAAGGCGAAAAAACTTTATCTGAATGGAGTAAAAAATATTTGGAAACATTTTCCAAAATATAGCTACAATGGAAGATTTCATAAGGGTCAGAGAAACTCAATGTGAAATTATACCTTCAACAGATAATAGAGCTAAACTACATAAAGTAGTTACAGAGTTAAAAAGATGGTTGAAGATTGAGGAAGAAATCTGGAAGCAGAAGGCTATAATAAGATAGTTTAGGGAAGGAGATAAAAATTCCAAGTTTTTTTATGATTATGTTAAAGGAAGAAGCTACATATCTCAGAAATCAACAACAGGCAAGGTGTACCCTTTCAAACAAATCAGCATATATGAGATAAAGCTGCTGATTTCCTTACAGTACATTTCACTAAAGAAGGGGTGAGTCAAGAATGAGACATGTTGTGATGTATTTCCAAGCTGATAAATAAAGATAAGAATGAAGAGATAAGAAGACTGTCAGATTTGGAAGAAGTAAAGAGAGTAGTTTTTGAACTTAATGGATATAGTGCCTCTGGGACAAATGGTTTTTTTGGAGCATTTTTTCAAAGTTGTTGGTACATTATTTGACAAGACATCACTAAATTGGTAAGAGCCTTTTTCTGTGGACAATAGCTGCTAAAACTTATTACTTATGCCAATTTGGTGTTATTGCCTAAGTAGGAATTGGTGAAAGGCTTCTTAGATCTTAGACTTATAAGTCTAAGTACATTCACCAATAAAATTATCTCCAGAGTATTACATGAAAGAATAGCTCTGGTGTTTCCTAATATAATTTCTAAGAATCAGGGTGGGTTTATGAAGGGAAGGAGTATTACAGAATATGTCTTGTTAGCATAGGAGATAATCAGAGACATTAATATAAGAAACAAGAATATCAATGTGGTGGTCAAACTTAATATGACCTAAGCATATGATAGAGTGTCATGGATATTTTTACAAAGGTGCTTAAGAGATTTTGGTTCTTAGAGGTCATTATAGATATGGTTTGGAGAGTGCTATTCACCAACTGGTGTTCAGTTATGGTAAATGGGCATTCATATGGTTTTTTCAGTCTTCAAAGGGAGTTAAGAAAGTGATTCTCTTTTACCCACATTGTTCATAATTGCAGCTGAAGCCCTATCAAGGGGTCTAAACATGTTACATTGTGATAACCAATTCGAGGGATATGTACTTCCAAAATAGAGTCCTAAAATCAGTCACCTATCTTATGCTGATGACACCATCCTATTATGTTCAGGAGTCAAGGCATCTATCAATAATATGATGGTGGTTTAAAATAATTATGAGAGTATTTCAGGATAATTTGTCAACAAGAAAAAGAGTTTTACTATCTACATGACAAAACTCCACTAATTGTTGCAATAAGACTGAGAAGGTTAAAAGGTATAAGACAAGGAAATTTTCCTTTCACTTACTTGGGCTGGCCTATTTTTTATGGAAGGAAGAATAAGTCTCATTATGAAGATTTATTGAGAAAGATAATAGGAAGAATGATGATGTGGCATAATAAGTTAATAATATTTAGACGTAGACATATTCTTATCAATCATGTTCTACTATCAATGCCAGTATACACTCTTTTAGCAATGAATCCTCCCAGATGAGTGATTGCTCAGATGCATCAAATTTTTCTGGGGCAATTTAGAAAATGTTAAGAGAAGACATTGGGTGGCTTAGGAAGACATGTGTTCCCCAGAGAGGATGGGGACATGGTTTCAAATCACAACATGATGTCTCAAAATGACTATTTGCAAAATTATGGTGGAATTTTAGGACATCAACTACTTTACTATGGGGAATAAATATTTCAAAAGGTTTTACCCAATCATCACAAGAAACTTTGATGCTTCACATGTTTGGAGAAAATGGTGGAGATAAGAGAGAAAGTGGAACATGAAAACTGGTGGCAGCTCAAAGCAGAAAACTCTAGCTTTTGTTTTGATAAGTAGACAAAGTTAAGACCATCATCTCATGTAGAAGAGTAGGAGGTAGGAGATGATGAAATAAAAGTTCAAAAATTCATCACTGATGGGGCATGGAATGTACACAAACTTAGAAGATACTTATCAGAAAATTTGGTTAATCATATAGTTGAGAACATCAAGCTGCACATTGGAGGGGTAAAAAATGACAGAGCATGGTGGATGAGGAATACCCAGGGTGATTTAACTGTGAGCTCAACTTATCATATAATGAGGCACAGGAAAGGGGAAATAGAATTGATGTAGAATATTTAGATAAAGCAACCCGACCGGGGGCCTTATCATAATGGGCGTCCCAAGTCCAACTGGGACTGGAGAACACCCTCATAAACCAACCCATCCTCCAGCTGCCTGCCCTGAGTTGGCTGAATTTCAGGCATGTAGCAAGATAGTGTAACAACTCACATGAAGACTCTGGATAGGATTAGAACTGTGACCGAACCAACCATGTCCAACTATCTCATACTAATAATCCAACCATACGAAAAAAAATCTGAAACAAGGTCCATAAACCAGGCCATAACCAAAGATGTTCCAAAACATAGTATAATTAATCCCAAAATGAAATATGATAGAACGGTGAGAAATTATGTCCGATGATGCTAGCCTCAATACCAATACCAATGCTAAGGTTGACACTAATACCAATCCCGCCCATTCCAACCCATAGCAGTACCACAAAGCCTCTAACCAAAAGAGTAATAAAATTTGGTTGGGACATGCCCCCAACCATGGCAAAAACTAGTATCCAAAATAAAATCAAAGTGTCTAGAAATATTCATAACATGAAATGGAGCCTTCTTAGAGGATAGAAGCTCACCAATTCATCCTAAATACCGATCCCCGAGTCAATCACTATGTTGAAGGAGTAGAACAGCCAATTACTGGATAGTGTGGGTATACAACTGCCAGTAGATGGATTACCGGGTTAACCCTAGCATGATATCAAGATAAGGATATATAAATATATATATTTATATATATACATATATATGTATATATATACATATATAGATGTATATATATACATATATATATATATATTTGTATATTTGTATATATATACATGTATATATATATATAAATATATATATAAACATGCCAAAAAAGGGGACTGAGTTTAGCATGCCATTAAAACCTTTACCTGGATTGTGTAGCTTTACCATCTTAAACCACCCACGGGCTGTATGGGTTCAGCTTCCCCTGCTGAAAGTGCTCTAGTATGTGAAGCCACACGACCAGGGAAGAAAACCTTGGATGACTAGTACATCCCCTAAAATATAGTGTGACATCATGCACACGGTCACTAAGACCAACCTCACATCAAAAAATATGAGTTTCTAGTTTTGGTCTCTCCGAGACCTCCTCCTTCCATGGCCTTGCTACACATCTGGCTATTATTGCCTAATTAAATCCATTACCTAGAAACCAACTAATCAATTTACCATTTATTAACCAAGTCCATTTAATGGTGGTATTATCATACCGACCATACTTGGAAGTACTATCCATAGCCAACCATATATAGGTTTAAGCAAACTTCCAAGTGCCCTTCCATTTATCATATCAAACTACTGGGGGGATTCCATGTACCACAAAAGCATAACCATTCAGCCATTTACCTTTCTAAGCCATTTAAACTATGCATAATTCCTTTACAAAGTTGTAAGACAAACAAGAGTTCCATTAAAATACTCAATGCAATGAAAACATTACTATGGGCATTTTGCCACACGTTGGGGGCATAATATAACCAAAACCAATTCAAATTACCATTAAACCATTCCCAAGCAATCCAATCATCCAAAACCACCATTAACGTACATAAATCATAATTAAAATAATGGAAAACCATAACCAACCATTTAATATAAAAAACCCCAATTCATATTTGAAAACCAAAATCATACAATCAATGAAGTCATGAAAACATTCATAAAAACCATGCTTCTAGTTAGAATTAACAATAAGCGAAGAGAACATGGCTTAAACCAAGATGATGATGGAAAAAAATTACCAAGACAAGCCCCAAATCAAACCTCTAGTTGAAACCCAAGCTTCTCTTGCTCAAAAGCTTTAGAAAGAATTATAGAGTGTTTAGAAGAGTTTCTAAGTGTTAATGAATTGAATAATAGGGTAAATAACCTTCCAAGTAGGTTTGAAGTTGTGGGACCTTATTAGGATAAGTGGGGAAATGTATAGAATACCCCCACTTAAGTTGCACAAAATCCCGTCCCAGGGGTACGACTGACCCTCACAAGTCGTACCTTCCAATATAGGTAGTACCCTCCATTCATATCCTAACCTCAACCTTTAGATCCAATATTGTCCAATATACGATTCATCTAACCACATCGTATCCAATGCATATAATCCATACCCTTCATCCGTACCCCTAGAAGATTTAGACACTGTCTACCATACGAGTCCTAGGTACGACTCATACCCTGGCTTACTGGTCATGGTGAGCCACTTGTACTCAGATCCAACCTAAGTAACCATGTATAAGATTATTTTAAGGAATTAAATGATCCGTACCCACCAGTATGATTCATACCCCTAAGTCGTATCTATTCCAGTAACCAAAATCTATCCCACCAATCAACACTGGTCAACATATGACTGGACCATACCATCCGTTCCCCAACATACGGCTCATAACCTCGAGTCGCATTAGGTCTAAAGACCAAAATTCTAGAAATTTTTTTAAGGTCCAGAAACCAGGGTGTGTTAATCTCCCCTTCTAGGAACATTCATCCCTGAATGATAGACAAGGTAGGGGTAATCACACGCAAGATTCATTTACATTATCTAATATATTTCCGATCTTTAACGAAGTTTGAAAACAAAGAGGCAAAGATATTAATCTTTCCTTTAACAAACTCTGAAAATAAAGATGTGTTGAAGACAGATACCTTTTGCATGAATCCCTGGAGAAAAGAAATGCTGATATTTGGATATCATATCCTCGTCCGCTTCCCATGTAGCTTCTTCCACCTTATGGTTCTGCCAATTAATCTTAACAGAAGACACAACCTTGGTCTACAACCAACGAATCTTTCTATCCAAGATTTTAATCGGGACTTCTTCATAAGACAAAGAATCTGTGATACCTAGTCTTTCTAAATGAATAATCGAAGAAAGATAACCAATGCACTTCCTCATCATGGAAACATGGAAGACCGGATAAACTAAGCTCAAGCTAAAAGGCAACTCCAGATCATAAGCAACATTACCGATTCTCCACAAAACTTTATAAGGACCATCATATCGAGGACTGAGCTTCCCTATCTTACAAAATCGCACTACTCTCCTCATCGGAGATACCTTGAGAAAAACCTTATCCCTAACCTAACACTCCAAGTTTCTACATCTAACAATCACATAGGACTTTTGGAGACTTTGGGCATCCTTAAGCCTATGCTAAATCACCTTCACCTTCTCCATAGCCTGGTAAACCAAGTTGGGACCAAGATCAAACCAATCAATAGGAGATCTACACCTTCTACCATACAATACCTCAACAGGGGCCATACCAATATTAGAATGATAACTATTGTTGAAAGAAAACTCTACCAAAGGTAGATACTCAACCCAATTGCCACCATAATCAATCACACAAGCCCAAAGCATATCCTTCAATGTTTGAATAGTTCTCTCCATTTACCCATCCATCTGTGGGTGGAAAGTAGTACTCAGACTAACCTTAGTCCCTAACCCTATGCAGCTTCACAATCTCCTGAAGATACAACTTCACATAATCCTCCACTGAGAAGGTAGCTCGCACTGGCAAAAAGTGGGCAGACTTAGTCATCCTATCCTTGATGATCCAAATCAAATCATATTAATTTTGAGACTAAGGAAGACCGGTAACAAAGTCCATATTAATCACTTCTCATTTCCATTCGGGCAAATTAATTTCTTGATACAACCCTCCTGGCCTCATTTTCTCAACCTTAACCTGTTGATACACCATGCACTTGGCCATAAAATCAGCCATATCCCTCTGCATGCCTTTCCACCAATAGATCTCCTAGAGATCATGATACATCCTAGTCAAGCTGGGATGAATAACATAGTGTGATTTATGTGCCTCAGCCATAATCTTTTGTCACAACCCATCGATATCAGGAACAAATAAACTCCCATGGTACAATAAAGTACCATCATTACCAATCTCAAACTCCATTACCTTTTTCCCCCCAACATCACTTTTGATTTTTGTCAAGATAGGATCTACCACTTGCTTCTCCTTAATCTCCAAACTAAGAGATGATTAAACCACTTCTTGTACTATCACACCACCATCCTTAGAGTCTAAAAGACGAACTCTAAGATTAGATAAATGGTGAATATCCTTTATTGATTCCCTCTTTCTTTCCTCCACATGAGCTAAAATCCCCATGAATAACCTACAAAGAGCATCAACAACCACGTTAGCCTTACCTGGTTGATAGTGAACACTCATATCGTAGTTTTTAAGAAGCTCAAACCATCACTTATGCCTAAGATTAAGCTCCTTCGGAGTGAACACAACCGGGGGCTTTGTTGTAATGGGCATCCCAAGTCCGACCGGGATCGGAGACCACCCCCGTAACCCAACCTAACCACAAGCCTCTTGCCCTGAGTTGGCTGAATTTTGAGCATATAATAAGATAGTGTAATAGGTCACATAAAGACTCTGCGATAAGATCACAATCGTGACCAACCCAATCGAGTCCAACCATACCAGACCAACAATCCAACCATACCAAACCAATACTGAAACAAGGACCATAAACCAAGTCATAACCAAGATGGTCCAAAATATAGTATAATTAATCCCAAAATAAAATATACAGAACAATCAGAAATTAAGTATGATGATGCTAGTCTCAATTCCAATACCAATGCAAAAGATAAACCAATACTGATCCCACCCATTACCACCCATAGCACTACCATAAAGACTTTAATCAAAAAAGTAATAAAATTCAATTAGGACATGCCTCTAACCATGGCCAAAACCAACATCCAAAATAAAATTAAAGTGTCTAAAAATATCCATAACATGAAATAGAGCCATACGATAGGATAGAAGCTCACCATTTTGGTCCAAATGTTGATCCCCAAGTTAATCACCATGTAGGAGGAGTAGAACGGCTGGTTCCTACATAACTGGGTATACAACTGCCAGTAAATGGGTTAGTGGGTGAACGCTAGCATGATCTCAGTATAAGGATAAAATAATGTCATTTATAAGACTAAGTAAGACTATCCATATGCACGCAACCATACATATATATAACTATGCCAGGAAATAGGACCAAGTTTATCATGCTGTTAAAACCTTTACCTGGGCTGTGTAGCTTTGCCATCTTACACCATCCACGGGCTATATGGGTTCATCTCCACCTATTGAAAGGGCCTTAATTCAAGAAGCCGAATGACCAGGGAAGAAAACCTGGGATGACTAGTACATCCCCCAAAATATAGTGTGACTTTATGCACACGGTCACCAAGACCAACCTTACATTAGCAAATATAAGTTTTTGAGTTTTGGTACCCCCAAGACCTCCACCTTCGATAACCTTGCTACACATCCCACCACTATTACCCAATTAAAACCATTATCAAGAAACCAACAAATCCACTTATCATTTATTAACCAAGATGATTCACTTTCTTCTGAGTTAATCTGGATATAAGGGATGCAATAGACGAAAACCATACAACAAACCATCTGTAATACCAGCCTAACCTAAGAAACTCCAGATATCTCACAGAAAAATAGGTTTGAGCTAGTTTCTCACTGCTTCGGTCTTTTGAGGGTCAACTCTAATTCTATCACCGAAAAAATATGGCCAAGAAAAGCTACTAATCTTAGCCAAAATTTGCACTTACTAAATTTACCGAACAACTAATGGGCTCTAAGAGTCTGCAATACTATTCTTAGGTGGTCTACATGATCATTTTCATTACGGGAGTAGACAAGGATGTCAACAATGAAGACTATGACGAATATGTCCAAGTACTATTTGAACACTCTGTTCATCAAGTCCATGAAAGCTACTGGGGCATTTGTTAGACCAAAGGACATGACTAGGAACTCAAAGTGACCATACCGAGTACTGAAAGATGTTTTTAGGATGTCACATTCTCTAACTCTGAGCTGATGATAGCCGGATCAAAGGTCTATCTTAGAGAAATAACTAGCACCCTGAAGTTTATCGAACAAGTCATCGATTATGGGAAGTGGATATTTATTCTTAATTGGCACTTTGTTCAACTGACGATAATTGATACACATTCTAAAATAACCATCTTTCTTTCACACGAAAAGTATAGGAGTATCCCATAAGGAAACACTAGGCCTGATGAATCCCTTATCTAATAGATTTTTCAACTGTTTCTTTAAATCCCTAAGCTTTGCTGGAACCATCTTATAGGGTGGAATAGAGATAGACTGGGTATCTATAATAAGGTCTATTCCAAAGTCGATTTCCATTTTGGGAGGGACTCCAGAAAGATCTTCAGGGAGTGCATCAGGGAATTCCCTTGCTACTAAAATTGAATCAAGACTAGGAGACTCAAATTAGAGTCTTTAACTCAAACAAGATGGTAGACACACCCCTTGGATATCATTTTTATTGCTCTAGGGTACGAGACAAATTAAACCCTAAGTGCTAAAGTGCTACGCCTCTATTCACGAACTGATTTGTTCAGAAACTTAAAATAAACAACTCTGGTTCTACAATCAACTGAGGCATAACATGAGTGGAGCCAATTCATGCCAAGAATGACATCAAAATAAGTCATTGCTAACTCTACAAAATCAACTGAAGTGATTTCCTTGGCTATTATGATTGGAAAGTTCATGTATACCTGCTTAGCTACAATAGAGACACCTACTGGGGTAGACACTGAAAAGAGTTCTGCTAAAGTCTCAAGATTGATACCAAAATCAACAGCTACAAAAGGGGTTACAAAATAAAGAGAAGCTCCAGAATCTAACAAATCATTAATATGTAAATAAAAGACCTACAACATACTAGTAACCACATTAAGAAAATTTTCCTGATCTTGTCGGGATTGAATGCATACAATTTATTTGGGTGCTGACCATTGGTGGCACTAGAAGGGGCACCCTATGGAGTTTCACAAATGAATGGAACTAGGGGATGACTGGATTGACCTTGCCAGAGTTTGCCCTGGCAAGACAACATACCATCTCCCCCTTGGGAGAAAACCTCTACTTTCTGATCTCTGACTGACTCCTTCAACTTAACTAGACTGGGGGTCCCTATCTTACTTTTCTTTCACTTTGGAAACCAAAGAAGAGTCTGAACTATTCTAAACCCGTACACTACCCTAAGCTGAGTCAAATAAATGCCTAATCTAGCCGACTGATAAGCCTCCTGAACTAACTTCTTCTTATCATTCTCAACATGAGCAACACTACGCGTAGACAATCTACTAAGGGCATCTGCCACTATATTGGCCTTTCTCGAATGATACAAAACACTCATATCATAATCCTTTAATAATTCTAACCACCTTATCTGACAAAGATTTAAATCTCTCAATGGGAAAACATACTGTAAACTTTTGTGATCCATGAACACATCAACATGTACCCCATATAGATAATGCCTCCAAATTTTCAAGGCAAACACAACGTCTTCTAACTCAAGATCATGGGTAGGATAATTCTTTTTCTGGGTCTTAAGCTATCTAGAGGTATAAGCTATGACCTTACCGCTCTACATCAGAACACAACCTAAACCAACTCTAAAAGCATCACAGTAAATAACAAACCCATCTAGGCAAGGTCAAAATTGGGGCTGAGGTGAGTCAAGTCTTCAACTCATAAAAACTTTTCTCACAAGAACCTGACTACTGAAATTTGACTTTTTGAGTTAATCTGGACACGGGGGATGCAATAGATGAAAACCCTTCAACAAGCCATTTGTAATAGCTAGCCAAACCAAAGAAACTCTTGATATCTAACAAAAAAATGGGTTTGGCCCCCCTTTTTTACTGCTTTGGTCTTTTGAGGGTCAACTATAATTCTATTACCAAAAATAATATGGCCAATAAAAGCTACACATCTTATCCAAAATTCACACTTACTAAATTTGACGAACAACTGATGGGCTCTAAGAGTCTGCAATACTTTTTGAGGTGGTCTGCATGATCATTTTCATTATGGAAATAGACAAGGATGTCATCAATGAAGACTATGACAAATATTTTCAAGCACTATTTAAACACTCTATTCATCAAGTCTATGAAAGATGTTGGGGAATTTGTTAGACCAAAATATATGACTAGGAACTTGAAGTGACCATACCAAGTTCTGAAAGCTATTTTTGAAATGTCATATTTTCTGACTCTAACTAATGGTAGCTAGATTTGAGGTCTATCTTAGAGAAATAACTGGAACCCTGAAGTTGGTTGAAAAAGTCATCGATTCTAGGAAGTGGATGTTTATTCTTGATTGTGATTTTGTTCAACTAATGATAATTGATGCACATTCTAAGAGATCTATCTTTCTTTTCCAAGAAAAAGACAAGAGTTACTCATGGGGAAACACTGGGCCTGATGAATCCTTTATCTTAGAGCTCTTTCAACTATTTCATTAACTCTCTAAGCTCTACTGGAGCCATTTTTTAGGGAAGAATAGAGATAGGCTAGTATCTGGAAGAAGGTCTATTCCAACATCAATTTCCCTTTTGGGAAGGACTCCAGGAAGATCTTCAAGGAACACATCTAAGAATTGCCTGACTCCTGAAATTGACTCAAGACTAGGAGTCTCAAAATTAGAGTCTTTAACTCAAACAAAATGGTAGACACACCCCTTGGATATCATTTTTCTCGCTCTAAGGTATGAAATAAAATAACCCATAAGTGCTGAAGTACTACCCCTCCATTCAAGGACTACTTAATTTGGAAATAGAAAATAAATAACTCTGTTTATACAATCAACTAAGGCATAGCATGAGTGGAGCCAATCCATGCCAAGAATGACATCAAAATTAGTCATCTCTAACTCCACAAGATCAATTGAAGTGACTTTTTGGGATATTATGATCGGAAAGTTCCTGTATACCTGCTTGGCTACAATAGAGAGACCTACTGGGGTAGACACTAAAATGGGTTCTGCTAAAGTCTCAGGACTGATACCAAAATCAATAGCTATAAAAGGGGTTACTAAAGAAAGAAAAACTCCGAGATCTAATAAAGCATAAACATATAAATGAAAGACCTGCAACATACTAGTAGCAATATTAGAAGAATTTTCTTGATCTTGTTGGGACTAATGTGCATACAGTCTATTTGGACGCTGACCACTGGTGGCATTGGAAGTGGCTCCCTGCTGAGTTGTCCAATCGGATGGAACTGGGGGATGACTAGACTGACCCTGCTGACCACTCTATGGGCAATCACTGACCATGTGGTCTGGATTGCCACACCTAAAGCATACATCACTGCCAGCTCTACACATACCCTGATGGTTTCTACTGTATTTTAGGCAAAGAGGATTTATGCAACTACTATTCACACTTTCTTAGGGCTTTGGGCCTAGCGCCCTTTCTGAGCTCCAGAGCAGCAGTAGATCTCAGTATTAGTAGTTAGAGCTAGAAGTGAGTCCTCATCCTTCGAGGACATAATTATTTCTTTATTATCTCATTAATTATTTTATTAGTTAGAGTTAGTTAGGGACATGTCCCATCAACTCCTTATTCAAATTATTCAGACAGTAGAGGTTTTCAAACTAGATGCAGACTATTATGCTTCAGACTTTAGTATTTCTAATTTTGTTTTGGGTATTTTATTACCCCACACAGCTGTTATATTATTTAGATTATGTTCGGTATTGAACCTTTTGGACTTTCAGTGCATGTTTCCACATTGTTATGTTATATTATGCAGTGTACAGGTACAGATATCAGTCGTGGGCTAGCTTGTGGTCCTTCAGAATCATGAGCACCATGTAGAATTCTGGGTACTAGATTCGGGGTGTTACAAACTTGGTATCAGAGCCCAAGGTTCTATAGAATCGTAGGAAGTCTGAAAGTCGCATCTAGTAGAGTCTTGTACATAGGTATGTTGTGCGCTATATTTATGTGCGGGAGGCTATAAGATGTTTTAGAAATAGTTTCTCCTCTTTCAGTATTTATGCCATGCCAGTGAGCATAATATCAATTCAATATCTCAATATAATCCATTTCTTCTCCTTATTTTAGAATATGTCTCTCAAGAGAAAAAATCAGTCAGCCCCTCAGCCCGAAGAATGTTTAGGTGGTCATGTTTCTCATGTGGAATTTAGGGCCATATTTACTACTCTTGCTCAGTCTGTTACTGCCCAGAATGAATCTGTTTTTTCACTTGAATCTAGTGGCTAATTCAACTGCAGCTAGGATCCGGTTTTTCACTTGAATAAACCCTCCACCCTTTCTCGTGTCTAAGACAGACAAAGACCCATAGAAATTTCTGAATCAGGTGAAGAACGTCAAAAATGTCATGGGGGTGACTACTGTTGAGAGTCTTAAGCTAGCTGCATATCAGTTGTAGGATGTTGATCATACTTGGTTCAAGCAGTAGAAGTCAGAAAGGGCAGAAGATGTAGGGTCAGTTGAGTGGGAGGAGTTTGCTTCAGCTTTCCTTGATCAATTATTTCCCCTAGAGCTTAAGAAGCCAAGGTGTTAGAGTTCATCAACCACAAGCAGGGAAATATGACAGTGAAAGAGTATTCTCTCAAGTTTACTCAATTAGCTAGATATGTCCCTTATGTGGTTACAGATAGTAGGGCAAGGATGAGTAAGTTTGTGTCAGGGGTAAATGATAGCGTGGTTAATGAGTGCAGATCCGCCATGCTGAATAGTGACATTACCTTCACCAGACTTATAATCCATGCTCAACAGATAAATGAGCAAAAGACTAAGATAAAGAAGAAGCAGAATAAGAGAGAGAATATAGGTAGTTTCAACTTCGCTCAGCCTAAGTCAAAAGGAGGAAACCGCTCTTAGTTTTTTCCTAAATCATCATCTCCAGCTCCCTCTATAGCCAGTGCTCTAGTTCCTAAGTTCAGAGAGGGAAACAGAGATAGAGCGCCAGGGTCTAAGACCCAGGGTAATGTTAGCAGTGCCCAAACTAATCCTCTTTGCCAGACTTATGGTAAGAACCATTAGGGTATGTGCAGAGCAGGCAGTGATATCTATTTCGATTGTGACAAGCTAGGCCACAGATTCAAAGACTACCCTCAGTCAGGTTACCAGAGTCATCTCCGCTCCTCGGTTTAGTCCAGTCACCCAAATCAGCAGGGTGCCACCTCCAATGCTACTAGTGGGCAATGCCCAAATCATCTCTATGCTCTTTAGACTTGACAAGATTAGGAAAATTCTCCTGATGTAGTTATTGGTACTTTACAAATCTTTCATATGCATATTTAGCTTTGCTAGATCTAGGAGCTTCTTTGCCTTTTGTTACTCCTTACATAGAAGTTAATTTCAGAATCAGTACTAAAATTATAGCCGATCCCTTTTCAATCTCTACCCAGTGGGTAATATTATCATAGCCCGATGGGTATACAGGAACTTCCTGGTATGATATTTCAGAAAGTCACTTCAACAAACTTAGTTGAATTAGAGATGACTGGTATTGATATCATTCTCGGCACAGATTGGCTTTATTCCTGCTATACCACAGTCGATTGAAGAAACAAAATAGTCCAGCTCTAGTTCCCTAATGAACCCATCCTTGAGTAGAAGGGTAGTGTATCCGCTTCCAGAGGTCATCTTGTTTCCTACCTTCAGGCAAGGAAAATGATATCTAAGGGATGTGTCTGTCATCTTGTTCATGTTAAGGATTCTAGTTTCGAGACTCCCAGTCTTGAATTAGTTGTAGTTGTAAGTGAATATTCAGATATCTTTCCTAAAGATCTTCTAGGAATTTCTCCCAAAAAAGAAATAGACTTTGGTATTGATCTTCAACCAAACACTCAGCCTATCTCTATTCTGCCATATAGAACAGCACCAGTAGAACTTAGAGAATTAAAAAAACATTTGAAGGATCTCTTAGATAAGGGATTCATCAAACCCAAGATTTCCCTGTGGGGTACACCAGTACCATTTATGCATAAGAAAAATGGTTCTTTCAGAATGTGTATGGACTACCGTTAACTCAATAAGGTCATGGTCAAGAACAAGTATCCTCTTTCCAGAATCGATCACTTGTTGATGAGGTGGATAAGCACTATCAAATAAGGTCCCCACTGTTCTCGTATAGGGGACACTATCAGATGAGGTTCACCCACAGCTTGTCCTTACCAGTGGCGCGGTATTGACACCCTTCTAATTGGGGTTACAGATTGGACCCCAACTCAGCCATAATGGTGTATTAGGGGCATATCGATTAGATGACTACATCCCACAGTTTCAGAATCAGTCTCAATAATAAAACTCAGATAGATCTTCAGATTTCAGAATTGTCAGATACAGTTAACTCAGATATAAAATGGAACTCAGGTAGTTCTATCAGATTCAGGACTGTCAGATACAGTCACTCATGTTATCAGTTATACTCAGCTACAGTCACTCATGTTATCATTTATACCAGTTATCAGTATGTCATGTAATTAGTATTTAGATTCAATAATCACATTATCACGACATTAGTGTCAGTTGTCATATCTCATGTATGTATTCTCATGCACATGATAGTTAGTCAGTTATTATTACTGGTCATGCATATGAACCCCATGCATTTAGCCTACCTCACATGCACACTAGTACATTAAAAGTACTGACGTATTCATGTTATGGTGTCTTATACCATAGGTTCCGAGACATGAGCTCCAGAGCAGCAGTAGATCTCAGTATCAATAGTCAGAGCTAGAAGTTAGTTCTCATCCTTCGAGGATATGATTATTTCCTTATTATCTTATTAATTAGTTTATTAGTTGGAGTTAGTTGGGGACATGTCCTATCAACTCCTTATTAAGATTATTCAGATAGTAGAGGCTTTTAGACTAGATGCAGACTATCATGTTTCAGACTTTAGTATTTCCAGTTTTATTTTGGGTATTTTATTATCCCACACAGATATTATATTATTCAGATTATGTTCAGAATTGAACCTTATGGCCTTTTAATGCATGTTTCCGTATTATTATGTTATATTATGCAGTGTACAGGTACAAATATCAGTCATGGGTTGGCTTGTGGTCCTTCGGGATCATAAACACCGTATAGCATTCTGGGTACCAGATTCAAGGCGTTATAGGTTTTAACTTAATCTCATTCTCATTCGCACGACATGAATACTGAAAGAAGGAAACTTTTCCTAAAACATTTCATAGCCTTTTGTCCATAAGTGTGGTGCGCTTCACACTCATGCACAAGACTCTACTCAATGTGGCTTTCAGACTCCGTAGGACACTTTACAACCTTAGGATCTGATACCAAGTTGGTAGCATCCTGGGAGTACACCTTGGATTCCATACAGTACTTACAGTCACAGGTGACCTTAACCTATCCCATCCTGGTACCTGCTGTAAGCATTGAATAAAATAACAAAGAACCTATGCAAAATTTAATTGAAAATACCATAAGGTTTTAGCAACTAAAAATCAATATGGAATCATAGTTTTTAAAACGTCTGAAACATATTGTCTATACTGATAAAGCAGCCGATAATAACGACTGAAAGCCTCTAAACTGATTGATTGTGGAGTTGATGGGACAAGACCCCAACTTACTCCGACTGAATATATAACTAAACTACTAATATAACTGAATATAAGATAACTCTTCCTTAAAGGATGAGGACTCACCACTGCTGCTGCTGCTGATAGACTAGAATTCTGAGTACTGTTAGGATTAGCATCCAAACCTTATGATATGAGACATCCTAGCGCAAAAAATGAGTATACGGTCAGTACTTTGAAAGTTCTAGTATGCTAAATGAGGTTGGGCTGATATGCATGGCTCATATGCATGAATAATAACTGACTGAATAAATAACATGAGATAACTAATGTAGTGTATGCGAGGAAACTGTAAAATCTGAAAATGCATGACCAAGCATATGACACAATACTGGGATACTTTGTAAATTGAAATACTGAAATATTAATTCTGAACAACTAATAACTATACTCCATGGTCAAGAAAACCTAAAAACTAAACTCTTAACTGAATACTGGACTAAGATTGTGGGAGCTATCATCTAACTGACATACCCCAATATGAGCTAACTGGGGTCTAACCTATGACCCCAGTTAGAAGGGTGTCAGTACCGTGCCATGGGTACTAACACTGGCTATATGGATCCACTAAAATGAAGTCTCGAAGGACTAAAGAGTCACCCTCTACTGGCAGGTGCCCTAGTAAAATATATCTCAACCCTCAACTGGTAGGTTAACATCTCTAAGCTACATTGGCTATGTAGTTCTGGAATGTAGGGACTACTAGTAAAGGTTTTATACTCAACTGGCACATGAGACCTCATATCTGGGTTCACTCAGTGCTAAATCCTACTCCCAACTGAACTGACTCAGAATACTGAATTGATCTAAACTTGACTGATAGGATAACTGGCTAAACTAATAATGCTCATATAAGTGTAAAACCATTCTAAAAGTACTAAGACTAAGTAAACAACTAAATTCGGATATTCATACCCCCCAAGACTCAATAACATTAACAGTAAATTCATACAAAACTTTAAAAGCATAATAAGTAGTCATTGCTCAAAATTCATCTCTTAGGCATTTCATCAAACACATGAAATTCATGAACTTAGGAATGGGAATGATTGAAACATGTGGTAATAACATAATCATAACACTAAAACCATACATTGATGAATTTAACATGGAATTTCATGCTTCAAACGTGTAAAGGCTACTTTCCATCTAATAACACTTGTAAGTATCATGCATAATTGAAATTCCCAAAAGTTTCATGAAATTAACTCATTGTAAACATCTGAAATCATGATTTACAGCTCAAAAGTAGATACTTGGACTCCATGGGTTAAAAAGGCCCATGGATGAACATTTAACATGTCTTAAGGTTTTAAACTTGCTAGAGAATTGACATTCTTGATCGTTCTTGGTTGGAGAAGCTTGAATTATTGAGTTTTCTTGAAGGAAAAATGGTTGAACTAGATGAATTTGGGTGACAGACAAGGTTTATGTTAAAGAGGAATTGTGAAAATAGGGCATATAATGCCTTAAATGATAACAAATACCATATTTTTATGGATTGGGACCATGGAAAAAGACCAAAATGCCCTTGGAAAATTAAAATTCCTAACTGGAACCCGATTTTAACCATCACCGCGATGCACCAAGGCTGCCACCGCTATATCCACCGCGATGTGCCACAATCATGGTGACTTGTTTTTTTGAAAATCCAAACGTGGTCCGAACCTCGTCCAAAAAAGCTGAAATTCACCCAAGACATGCTAGTTACACCCTAAAACAAGAATCAACTATAAAACTTATGTCTCGGGATTGGGAAGGTCACTTTAAAAATCCTCAAAGTTAAGAGGACAAAAATAAAACTAAGTCTCCAACACTTAGCTAAATTTTCAGGTTCTAAGCCTCTTGTACATGTTCTATGGGCTGAATTGAGCTAAGACAATTACGGGGTATTACATTGAGCCAAGGAGATAGGAGAGGCAATATTTTTTAGGGATAGATGAAGATTAAATAGGAGTTTTAGAAAAAGGTTTCCATTGTAGAACACTTGTCTCTAAGAAGTGATTTTGAGGAAGATAAAGGTCAAGACATTTTTAGATTTTTAGGAAGGAAATGATAAGAGTAAAACTTTTGAGATTTGGAGAAAATATAATCTATGTAGGAGAAGAAGGCTTGATATCTCTAAGAATGTGAATAATTTAGGGTTAAGAAGGGCATTTAAAGAATGGGAGAGATGACGTTTGAGATTAAAGGGAAAAAACATGCTTGGTTCCTATTGGACATTTCTTTTAATTTTTCAAATGAAATGAAAATGGTACAAAGAGGCACGAAGAGACGCATAGTTATTTTAATTAGTTATTTTATGCATTTTCAGAAAGAAATTTACATAATACTAACCTTTTGAGAGGAAACCTGTTCCCTACTTAAATGTTTAAAAGACATTTGCTTTTGAGTTTGTCCCATCCACCTCTCTTTTTATATTACCCACCATGAGTGTATACCTACAAAAAAGGTGTGGAATTAAATCAGATATAACAAGGCAAATTTTTACAAAGATACCTATTTCCTAATCATAGCTAATATAAGGGGTGATGAGATCAACTAAAGTAGCTCAATTCAACTTGATAAGTCCTAGCCTCAACCTATTAATCTCAAATTGGTTGTTGTTGAGAGCCTTTGTAAAAATATCAGTCACTTGATCTTTAGTCCTGTAGAACTGTATGCAAATGGTCCTCTTTTCTATATTATCCCTTAGAAAGTAGTTCCTCATATCAATATGCTTTGTCCTCTTATGTTGCACAAAGTTTTTTCCATATTGAGAGCACTGGTTTTATCACATAATAGTGGAACCATATCATATACTATTCGAAATCCTCCAGTAGTTGCTTACTCCATAGGAGTTAAGCATAACATAAAGCATTTTCTACATACTCAGCTTCTACTATAGAGAGTACCATTAATCTTTGCTTCTTTATTCCCTACAAAATTAGTGAAGACCTTAGGAAATGATACATTTAGGGTACTTTTCCTATCAAGAAGGTACCCTGCATAATTTCCATCAGCAGAACCAATTAGATCAAAATTATTACTAGATGGATAAATAAGATCAGGTCCCTTGTTTCTTTCAGATACCTTAAAATCTTTTTTACAACTTTTAGCTAAGACTCATTGGGACAAGCTTGATATTTTATGCATATTCCCATATTGAAAACAATGTCAGATTGGATGTAGCAATTTAAAAAGGCACTCTTTACATCCATCTAAAACAACATAAACTCCATATAGTATGCAAAAGCAATGAGAATCCTTATAACTTCTACCCTTGCAACTGGTGTAAATGTTTTACTGTAGTCAATCACTTTTTTCGGTTATATCCTAGTACAATAATCCTTCCCTTATTCCTTGTGATAATAAAATGATCACATCCTTATTTTTATACACCCACCTGGTCCTTATAATAGTCCTGTCAGCAGGTCTAGGGATAAAGTGCCATAATTTTCTTCTCTCAAATTAATAGGGTTGTTCCTCCACTATATTTTCCCAATCTACATATCTGATAGCTTTCTTCACATTCTTGAGTTCAATAGCTGATATGAATGGTGAGAAAGCAACCAAGTTCCTTATTTGGGACCTGGCTTGTATGTTGGAATTCAAATGTGAAATAAGATTATCAAGAGGATGAGATGACTTGTGCTTCCAATTTGATTTTCTTATAGCTACTTTGATTGACCAGTACCAAGTCCATTTGAGATTTGATCTTGATACTCATAAAAATATGAATCATCAGCTTTCAAGAAATATTATGAGGACCTAGTTTTTCAACTTCTCTAGTTGCATTACTTTATTTCTAATATTTTTATTTATTTGATCCTATAACACCCCATACTTTTACCTTGCTTAAATTTATCCAAAAAATGTCAAAGACTTGCTTTAAAGATGACTATATTTTATACATGTGGAATTTTGAAGATTTACTTTTCATTATGTGGAAAATTGAATAAGCTTTCCATCAATATAAAATTCACCCAAATTTGACACCCGGGCGAAGAGTTATGGCCATTTTAGTAAGACAGTGTACCACCTAAGCCATCAGCACATAGCGGAGCACCCAAAATGGCAATTGTCAAAAACCAGTGAGCCTCTGCGAAATTGGCACTTCGCGCCAAGGCTCAATTTCAAAATTGTCCTTTTATAGCGTTTCAACATGATACCATAATGTCACGATGAACTTCTAGGTCGCGTCCAAGGTGGCAACACGATTATACCATGTTGTGCCACTATGCAATTTCCCAGTTGTCATTTTCCAGTGGCCTAGTGCGATAGTGGTGCATCGCGCCAAGGGTCCAGATCGAGAAAATTTTACAAAAAATTAAAGTTGGGCCCAGGGTTAAAACAATATTTTTCCCACGATTTTATTTCGCCCTAATGTGGGATTTAAGCCCTAAAAATGTGTAAACCCCTTCATTATTCACTTTCTCCCAAAATCAAAAGTTATTTCTCTCTTAAGAAAACAAACCCTATCTTTCAAGAATCAAGGTCAATCCCAAGAATTTCTCTAAGAACTCATCAAATTAAGGTATGTTAGATGTTCATCCATGGATCCTTACCTTCCATGGAGCCCAAGAATCCTTTTTCAAAATACAAAATTTATTATTTATGATTTGCATGTTTTAAATAGATTGAATTCATGTTCATGATGTTGTTTGAGTTTTAGTCCATGATTTAGATTCCAAGTTCCAAGAATTGATTCTAGTATATGTTGAATTACATGATATTCATGATAAACCCTTCAATTTGCAAGTTGATTATTGTAACCATGATTACCCTAAATGTTTATGATTTAATAAACCAAGTATGTTCCTTATGTGTTTGATAAATTGTCTATGAGAATGAAATAATGTTGTTATAGCATGCTAACATGTATTCCCCATTCATGTACAAGTTAAAGCATTACAAGTGTTTGATGGAATGTCTCTATGAACGAATTATGACCAAGTGAACATTGTTATGTTAAACAAGATTTTGCTTTGATTTACTTTTTATACTATCGAGTCCTGGGAATATTTAATACTTGGAAATTTAGTTGTTTATCTAAAGCCAGCAGTAGAACTCAGTTAGTTATAGAACTTAGGAAAACTCAGTAATCTTAATATCGGTCTAGTCCAGTTCACTATACTCAGTTCAGTGTCTTTTAGTTGGGAATTGGATTCAGCATCGAGCGAGCCTAGGGATGGGGGTACACCCGTTAGTTAGGACTGGGTCCCTAGAAGCAATCCATAAGTTCTAGAACCACGTATCAAGCATAGGTTGTGAGATATCACCCATTTTTAGGACTGACAAACTTAGGGATCACTCGTTAGTTTAGGACAGATCTCAGGGGTCACCCATTAGTTAGGACTGACTCTACAGCAGTTGTCTTTACCCGTGGCATGATACTGAAACCCTTCTAATTGGGGTTACAGATTGGACCCCTATAAGTTCTAATTGGGGCATGTTGATTAGATGATTACCTCCCACAGTTTTAGTTTCAGTCTCAGTATTTAGAATAGAACTCAGTTTAGTTCTATAGAATCAGGACTATCAGATATAGTCACTCAGTTATCCGAAATTCAGATTATCAGTGATTTCAAATTATCTGTATATTTAGTTATCAATTATTAGATCCAGTTCCAGTATACTTAGTTACAGTATACACAGTATATTCAGTAGTTATAGATCCTCTATGTATGCTAATCCAGCTCTTATATATCATTCCGTTTGTTATTGTTCATACATATAAACCCAAGCATTTGGCCTTTCCTCATTTAGTATACCAATACATTTCCACGTACTAATTGCATACCCATTTCTTGCACTATGATGTTTCATATCATAGGTTCGAACGCTCAGGTTCCTGACTGCACTTAGCCAAATTCAGCCAGTAGTAGCAGATTTAGCAGTGAATCCTCATTATTTGAGGACATTCTTTTATTTCATTATCTCAGTAGACTCAATATTTTTGTAGATAGAGTTAGTTGGGGGTTTGTCCCATCAACTCTACTTTCAGACAACTTCAGTTAGAGACTTTTCAGACTAGTTTCAGTCAGTATTCAATTTTATAGATATTATCACATATGTTATATTTTATACTATTTTAGATGTTTTTAAACCTTATGTCATTTTAGCCTATTTTCCATATTAATTTTAGTATTATTTTTCAATGCTCACAGTAGATATCATTCATGGTTTAGCTTATGGTCCTTCAGGGTCGTAAGCATCGTATGATGACTAAGGGGTAGACCCGAGTCGTTAAAAATTTAGTATCAAAGCCTAAGGTTTAATAGAGTCCTAGGGAGTCTGAAAAACCACATCACGTAGAGTCTTGTGCATAGGTGTGTAGCGCACCACACTTATAGATAGGAGGCTATGAGATGTTTTAGGAAAAGTTTCCCTTCTTTCAGTATTTATGTCATGCGAGTGAGCATGAGCTCAAGTTAAAATTTTAGTCTAATCCATTTCTTCCTTTCATTTACAAAACATGCCTCCCAATAGGACTAACGAAAGAAGAATCGGAAATCAATCAGCACCTCAGCCCATTCAGGCAGATCCCCTGGATGAGCATATCTCTTATGTAGAATTTAGAGCTGCATTCACTACTTTAGCCAATTCAGTCATAGCCTAGAATGAACAATCAGCTACTGTTCTGGCCAACCCAGTGGCCAATTCTACTGCAACAAGAATTTGGGGATTCACTCGAATGAATCCTTCTTCTTTTACGGGATCTAAGTTAGAAGAGGATCCATAGGAGTTCCTAGATCAGGTTCAAAAAGTCACAAATATCATAGGAGTGACTTCCAGTGAGAGTGTCAAGTTAGCTGCCTATCAGCTACAAGATGTAGCCCATGCGTAGTTTAAGCAGTGGAAGGTAGAGTGGGAAGAGTTTGCTAATGCCTTCCTAGATAGATTCTTTCCCTTACAGATAAGAGAAGCCAAAGTGGTAGAGTTCATCAATCTCAGACAAGGTAGTATGAGCGTAAAAGAGTATTCCCTCAAGTTTACTTAGTTACCCAGGAATGCTCCCCATGTAGTAGCAAACAATAGGTCTAGAATGAGCAAGTTCATATCTGGGGTGTCGGATAATATTGTTAAGGAGTGCAGAAAGTGATGTTGATTAAAGAGATAGACATACCTAGGCTTATGGTCCATGCTTAATAGATTGATGAGCAGAAGCTTAAAAAGAAGGAGAGAAAGAATAAGAGGGCTAGAACAGGTAGCTTTAATTTCAATTATCCTAAGTAAAAGGGTGGTAACCGTTCCCATTTTTGTCCAAATTCTTCAATTCTAGCTCTATATTTAGCTAGTGTGCCAGTACTGAGGTTAAGGGATGACAATCATGATGGGGAGCCAGGATCTAAAACCTAAGGTAGTGTGAGTTATGGTCGTACCTATCTGCTTTGTGAAAAATATGGTAAAAATCACTAAGTGTGTGTAGAGCAGGCAATGATATGTATTTTGGATGTGGTAAGCCAGGTCATAGGATGCGGGAGTGTAAAGTAATGGCTTATAGGGAAAAAGATTTGTGTCAGTAGGGCACCATTTCCAATACCACTAGTGGTCAATGCCAAAACATATTTTATGCACTCCAGTCTCGCCATGATTAGGAAAGTTCTCCGAATATTGTACGGGTACGTTATGAGTCTTTCACCTTTATGTTTATGCTCAGTTAGATTCCGAGGCTTTACCTCCTTTGTAACCCCTATATAGCCATTAACTTCGGTGTCAGACCTGAAATATTAGTAGAGCCCTTCTCAGTGTCTACCCCAAACTCTAGAAGTAAAGTGGTGACAGTTTGGTTTAGAGTTAATTAAGTGATCCGCAGATTTAGAATAATGGATTTAAAGTTAGGCTTTCAAATTTTAGTATTAATGTCAGTACTCATGCCTTACATGTCATCTCTATGATCATATATCATATGCGTGCATATTATCAAAAACCTTACATACTTATAGTACCTAGTATAAAGGGTTCCAGCTCACTCAGTATTTAGTCCCAGTACAGTCTCAATTATAGCCTTAGTTACAATCTCAATCATAGTCTCAATCCAATTAGTCAGACTAAGAATAGTTCAGTCTCACATGCCCAGTGTTCTATTATTAGCCATTCAGTTAATCAAATAAGTTAGTACGTTTAAGAATTCATGCTCAGCGCCCATATGGATAATTTTAGTAGTCATAAGTAAAGTACCGTGCTGAGGTGGAGTGTATTGTTGAGAGAGTATTCTAAGAATATGTCTAATCTTGAAAATTTGTAGTTATAGTTCATAAGGCTTAGTCACTCTATTTAAGATGAGGATTCGTAGGCCTCGCCTCATGTTGTAGAATTTTAGCCAAGTTACAGTTCAGCCCAGTTCATGTATGTAACGCCCCAAGATCCTATCTCGAGATGTCACACGGTGCTTATGGACCCAAAGGACCACAAGCTAACCATTTTCTGACATCTGTACCTGTACACTGCATAATATCTGAAATAAATGTGTAAACTTGCCATAAGGTTCAACACATCGATACATACTCAAAACTGAAAAACTGAATACTAATACATCCATCTGAAAAGCCTCTAACTGTCTAAACTGTGGAGTTGATGGGACATGTCCCCAACTAAATCCATCAATATAAAATAAAAAAAGTCTGAAATAATAGTAATAAACTAAGACTCATCCTTGAAAGAAGAGGACTCACTGCTACTGCTGCTGACTGGAACCAAACTACGGAGGATAAACTGGATCTTGTGCCTCTAAACCTGTGGTGTCAAATAAAACACCATAGCGCAAATGCGTCAGTACAAAAATATACCGAATATGTAGACGGGGTAGACTAATACAAGGGTTCATACATGCACAATATTTAAACTGAATAATCATGAAAATGCCGCATGAGAACACATACATGAATGCACAAAACATGAACATAATTATCGTAACTCTAGATACTAAAACTCTGATACCACTTTACTGCAGACTGAACTCACTACTGATACTGAATCACTGACTCATCTGATACTTATAATTGAGAATCTGGATGTGCTTACATTAATGACTGAATTCTTAGACTTACTACTTTCGACTGGAAGGATTAAAGATCAACCTTTCTAACAGATAATTTTAGAAGCTTTATCAATGATAAGAAATATGATTATATCTGAATCTGACAACCAGAATACTCAATAGAAATTTGATACTGTGATCAAGCCTGTCTGATGGCATATCTCTGAATATGATATCAAATCACTATATGTGAGACCAAGTCTATCTGATGGTATGGTCCATAAATCAGTGGAACTAACTGAGTTCCTCATAATGATAGATGACTGTATCTAACAGTCCTAATTTTTGAAGACTAATTCTAAAACTGAGATTGAATCTGAAACTGAAACTGTGAGAAGTAGTCACTTAACCAACATGCCCCGACCTACCACAGGTGGGGTCCAACCTGTGCCCCAATTAGAAGGGTGTCATTATCGCGCCACTGGTGAAGACAACTCTATGTGACCCTCATCTAGCAGGTCCTCAAATGAGAATGGTGGAGCCCTCACCTAGCAAGTTAAGCCACCTCATCTACCCTCATCTAGCAGGTATGATATCTCTCATCCACCCTCAACTAACAGGTATGATGTCTTAACCTACGCTGGCTACATAGTTCTGGAGATCAAGTATTGCTTCTAAGAATCATACCCTCTACTAGTAGGTGAGTCCCATCCTTGAGCTCGCTCGGTGCTAGTTTCTACTCCCAACTGAAAGACTCAGAATTGAATTCTCAACTGAACATTGGCTGAACTGAATCTGACACTGATCATATTAATCAAAAGGTTTGACTAAGTTATGCTGATATCACTTGGTTCCGTATCTGACAGAAAAGATATCAAATCATGGTATCTGACTGACGATACAGAGCTTGAATAGATTACTCAAATCACTTCTGAGAATAGGATTGAATGACTTGAATACTATTAGAACTGAGCTGATTACAGGTCTGAGGCTAGATTACTAGCGATACAAAGATTACAGAGATAACTAAGATTACTAAGCTTTATTAAGCTTCGCACTTATCTGAGGATACAGACTTTTATAGTTCATTGATTTTGAGAATCATGGATCGATTGGAATTATCGAGAAACTGACATTGGCTCTAGAACATCGCTCTATTTTTGGGTATAAATGCCCCTAGGACTCGATAAAATAAAATTAAGATAATCATTCTTCATCACAAATCATTCCTGCATCATCACGATCATCCATTCATCACTACAATCATTTACTCATCATTACAAGCATTCATTCATCATTACAATCATTCATGTATTATCACAATTGATAAAGAATCACTTCAAGTAGTTGAGCATCATAACATACTTTCCCTCTCAAGATCCTTAGGACATCACATTAAGTATTTAGGAAACATAGACCTCTATTCATCATCACAACCACCAAAGGGTCACTTCAAACCTTTAAGGATCATCAATATCGGTTCACTATCATATACTAGCCTAGGAAAGACATACTATTAGATTATACCCTATTCAACGAGATCTTACATCAAGTACTTCATACCTATATCGGTCTTGTTATGTATTTGGATATCTCTTGATTTGGGAAAAACTTCTATTGGGCTGCTTTTGTTCATGTTGATAATGAGTAATTGAATTCTATTCCATGTTGGGTGAAAAATTTTGTGTTGGTTTGATTAGTATAGATATAGATTCATGCAAACCTATGACTAAACCCTTGAATAATGTAATTAGAATTGAATCATGATATTTTATTATTATATAACATTGTTTACACATATTATGCCTACCATGTGTTTGCTTAAATGCATAGATGAAGGAAAGTGCCTGACTAGCATGATATCATGAAATCCCTATGCATGTACAAGTTTATGCCTATCACCTGTTTGATGAAATGATTCAATAAATGAATTATGAATTATGGTGATTATTATGTGTTCAAGTAAGTCAGGCTTTGTCAGTTTCCTTCTATCAAGACCTGCAGGTACTTGTACCCGAAACATTAGCAGTGTGTCTCGAGCTATGTCATGTTTTCACGATACTCTCAGTCAAGCTATGATCCTTAGAATTCAGATAGTCTTATGACTCAGGAAATATCCATGATCTTATGAATTCAGTCAGTTGTCAGATATTAGTAGTATTCCATCAGTTGACGAAATTCAGTAACTCAGTCCATGTTCAGTTCAGTAAATCATGTTCAGTATCATTTTAGATGGGAGTAGAAATTAGCACCGAGTGAATCAAAGGATGGGAACTCACCTGTTATGTAAGGGTGTGATTCTTAGAAGCAATTCTTCCATTCCAGAACTATATAGCTAGCATTGGTTGAGACATCATAGCCTGCTATATGAGGGTTCCCACCATTCTCACTAGAGTTACCTATTATATAAGGGTTACTCACGTGTTGTCATTACTAGTGGCGTGGTATTGACACCCTTCTAATCAGGGCACAAATTGAACCCTAGTTCATCTAGTATAGCATATATAGGGAACGTCGGTTAGATGACTACTTCCCATAGTTTTAATATCAGTTTCAGTAAAAAAAAACTCAGATAGTTCTTTAGATTTTAGGACTGTCATATACAGTCAACTCAGATACAGTACAGAACTCAGATAGTTCCATCAGATTTAGGACTGTCAGCTACAGTCACTCATGTTATTAGTTATATCAGTTATCAGTATGTCATGTTATCAGTATTCAGGTTTAGAAATCATGTTATCACGATATCAGTGTCAATTATTATGTCTCATGCATCTATTTCTACACTTATGATAGTCATGATCATATTATGTTTGTTCATGCATATGAACCCCATGCATATAGCCTACCTCACATGCATACCAGTACATTCATTCGTACTGACGCATTTGTGAAATGGTGTCTTATACCATAGGTTCAGAGATACGAGCTTCAAAGCAGTAGTAGATCCCATTCTCAACAGTCAGAGTTAGAAGTGAGTCCTCATCTTTCAAGGATATGATCATTTACATTTCTTTAATATCTCATTAATTAGTTTATTAGTTGGATTTAGTTGGGGACATGTCTCATCAACTTCTTACTCAGACAATGCAGTCAGTTTAGAGGCTTTCCAGACTATTATGTTCAGACAGTTATATCAGTTGTTTTGGGTATTTCATACTCCTCTTCAGATGTTATTTTTACTTCAGATATGCAAACCTTATGGCCTTTTACTTCATTTTTCTGTATTTATAGTATTTTATGCAGTATACAGGTATAGATATCAGTCATAGGTTAGCTTGTGGTCCTTTGGGGTTATGTGCACCGTATAGCGTTCCAGGTACCAGATTCGGGGTATTACAAACTTAGTATCAAAGCCAGGTTCAATAGAGTCCTAGGAAGTCTAAAAGCCGCATCTAGTAGAGTCTTGGACATAGGTGTGTTGTGCCCCATATTTATGTGCAAGAGGATATAAGATGTTTTAGGAATAGTTTCCTTTCTTTCAGTATTTATGTCATGACAGTGAACATAATCTCAAGTCAATCTCTCAATCTAATCCATTTCTTCTCCTTATTTCAGAATATGCCTCCCAAGTGAAAAACCCAGCCTGTCCAAGAAGATCCCTTGGACGAACATGTTTCTCATGCGGAGTTTAGGGCCGCATTCACTACCTTACTCTATCATTTGTTACTCAAAATGAATGACCAACTGTCATTCCGGCCAGACTAGTGGCCAACTCAGCTGCATCCAGAATTTAGGACTTCACCCAAATGAATCCTCCATTATTTCTCGGGTCTAAGGTAGATAAAGACCCTTAGGAATTCCTAGATCAGGTGTAGAAGGTTACAAACATAATAGGGGTGACTACTGTTAAAAGTGCTGAGCCAGCTGTATATCAGTTACAGGATGTTGCTCACACTTGGTTCAAGCAGTGGAAGTCAGAGAGGGAGGATCAGTTGAGTGGGAGGAATTTGCTTTTTCTTTCCTTGATAGATTTTTATCCTTAGAGCTTAGAGAAGCTAAAGTACTAGAATTCATCAACCTCAGGTAGGACAATATGACAGCGAAAGAGTATTTTCTTAAGTTTACTCAATTAGCTAGATATGCCCCTCATGTGGTTGTAGATAATAGGGCAAGGATGAGTAAGTTTGTTTTAGGGGTGAATAATAGCGTGGTTAATGAGTGTAGATTCGTCATGCTGAATAGTAACATGACTTTAGCCAGGATCATGATTCATGCTCAGCAGATAGAGGAGCAAAAGATTAAGCAGAGAAAGAAGAAAAATAAGAGAGCTAGGACAGGTAGCTTCAATTTAATTAGCTTAAGTCAGAGGGGGAAATCATTCTCAGTTTCATACTAAGCCATTCATTCTAGATCCTTCTTCAATCGGTGCTCTAGTTCATAAGTTCAAAGAGGGCACCAGAGATAGAGTGCCAAGCTCTAAGTCTCAAGGCAATGTTAGTAGTGCTCGTACCTATCCTCTTTTTCAGACTTGCTGTAAGCACCATCATGGTGTTTGTAGAGTGAGTAATGGTTTTTGTTTTGGATGTGGCAAGTCAGACCACAGAGTTAGAGACTATTCTCAACCAGGTCTTCAGGGTCAACAGAATCATTCCTCAGCTCAGTCGGGTCACCTAAATCAGTAGGGTACCACCTCCAATGTTACTAGTGAGTAACGCCTAAATCGTCTCTATACTCTTCAGTCCCGACAGGATTAGGAAAATTCTCTTGATGTGGTTACTAGTACGTTATAGATCTTTCATGTGCATATTAACGCTTTGCAAGATCCAGGTGCTTCCTTGTCTTTTGTTACTCCCTATATAGCAGGAAATTTTGGAGTTAGTCCCGAAATTCTAGTAGAGCCCTTTTCAGTTTCTACCCCAGTGGGTAAAACCATAATAGCTCGATGGGTATACAGGAACTGCCCGATTATGATTTTTGAGAAAGTCACTTCAGCACACTTAGTCAAATTAGAGATAACTGATTTTGATATTATTCTCAGCATGGATTAGCTTCATTCCTGCTATGCCACAATTAACTGCAGAAATAGAATAGTCCAGTTTCAGTTCCCAAATGAACCCATCCTTGAGTGGAAGGGTAGTGTGTCCGCTTTTAAGGGTCATCTTGTTTCCTATCTTCGGACAAGGAAAATGATATTTAAGGGATGTGTTTATCATCTTTTTCGAGTTAAGGACTCTCATTTTGAAACTCCCAATCTTGAATCAGTTCAAGTTGTTAATAAATATTCATATATCTTTCCCAAAGATCTTCCAAGAATTCTCCTAAAAGGGAAATAAACTTTGGTATTGATTTTGTTCCAGATACTCAGCCTATCTCAAATCTGCCATACAGAATGGCACAAGCAAAATGCAAAGAACTGAAAGAGCAGTTGAAGGATCTCCTAGATAAGGGATTTATCAGACCCAGTATTTCCCCATGGGGCGCTCTAGTCTTATTCGTGCACAAGAAATACAGTTCTCATAGAATGTGCAATGATTACTGTTATCTCAATAATGTTACGATTAAGAACAAGTATTCTCTTCCTAGAATCGATGACTTGTTTGACCAACTTTAGGGTGCTAGCTATTTCTCAAAGATAGACCTCAGATCCTGCTATCATCGTCTCAGAGGAAGAGAACGTGACATTCTAAAAATAGCTTTCCGTACTCGGTATGGTCCCTTTGAATTCCTAGTCATGTCCTTTGGTCTTAACAATGCCCAAACAGCCTTCATGGACTTGATAAACCATGTGTTCAAGTAGTACTTGGACATGTTTATCATAGTCTTCACAGATGATATTCTAGTCTATTCCCACAGTGAGCGCGATCATGCTGACCTTCTCAAAATAGTACTTCAGACTCTCAGAGATCATCAGCTATTTGCCAAATTTAGTAAGTGAGAGTTTTGGGTAAGGTCAGTAGCATTCCTTGGTCATATTGTTTTCGGTTATGGCATTATAGTAGATCCTCAAAAGACCGAAGCAGTAAGAAATTGGCCTCGCCCTATCTCTCTATCAGATATTAGGAGTTTCTTGGTTCTGGCTAGTTATTAAAGGCAGTTTGTTGAAGTATTTTCTTCTATTGCATCCCCTATGTCTAGATTGACTCAGAAGAAAGTCAAGTTTTAGTGGTCAGATCCTTGCGAAAAGAGTTTTCAGGAGTTGAAGACTCGACTGACCTCAGCTCTAGTTCTAGCATTACCAGATGGTTCAGATGGGTTTGTAGTGTATTGTGATGCATCCAGAGTGGGCTTAGGTTATGTCCTCATGTAGCATGATAAGGTCATAGCCTATGCCTCCAGACATCTTAAACCCCATGAGAAGAATTACCCTACTCATGATCTTAAGCTAGCAACCATAGTCTTTGCCTTGAAGATTTGGAGGCATTACCTATACGGTATTCATGTAGATTCATTCACAGATCATAAGAGCCTCCAATATGTCTTTTCTCAGAAAGATCTTAATCTTCATCAGAGAATGTGGTTAGAGCTCTTGAAAGATTATAACATGAGTGTCCTTTACCATCCAGGCAAGGCCAACGTAGTGGCCAATGCTCTCAGCAGACTTTCTATGGGTAGTTTTACTCATGTTAAGAATAGTAAGAAAAAATTACCTCAGGAAGTCCATTAGCTTTCCACACTAGGCATTCTCTTAGTCGATTCTTCAAAGAGTGGTGTATGTATTCAGAGTAGCTCAGAATCATCTCTAGTTTCTAAGGTGAAAGAAAAGTAAGATAGAGATTCCAGCCTTGTCAAATTAAAGGAGTCAGTCTAAAATCAGAAAATAGAGGTTTTCTCCCAATGGGGAGATGGTGTTCTGCATTGTAAGGGTCGTCTCTGTGTTTCGGGTGTAGATGACTTAAGGCAGTGAATTCTTGCAGAAGCGCATGGTGCGTACTACTCTATTTATCCAGGGGCCACTAAAATGTACTGCGACTTATGGGAGATTTATTGGGGGAATGGGATGAAGAGGGATATTGCAGAATTTTTGACTAAGTGCTCTACATGTCACCAGGTTAAGATAGAGCATCAAAATCCTAGTGGACCTATGCAGGAGTTCATTATTCCTTCTTGGAAGTGGAAAGAAGTGAACATGGACTTCATGATGGGTTTTCCTCAAACTCGTCGTCAGCATAATTCACTTTGGGTCATCATAGATAGAATGACCAAATCAGCCTATTTTTTTCCAGTCCATACCTCTTATTCAACCGACGATTACACTAAACTCTACATCAGGGAGTTGGTTAGATTGCATTTTGTTTCATTATCCATTATCTCAAACAGAGGTACCCAGTTCACCTCACATTTCTGGAAAGCATTCTAGAAGGGTCTTGGTACCTAAGTTCATCTTAGTACAGTCGTTCTTCCTCAGACAGATGGTCAACCAGAAAGGACCATTCAGACTCTAAAAGATATTCTAAGGGCGTGTGCAATTGATTTCAAGGGTAGTTGGGATGACCACTTGCCTCTGATTGAGTTTGCATACAATAACAGTTATCATTTCAGTATTAAGATGGCTCCATTCGAAGATCTCTATGGTTGGAGATGTAAATCTCCAATCGGTTGGTTTAAAGTTAGTAAGGCCTCAGTCATAGGGCCTGACCTGGTATTCGACGCCTTAGAAAAAGTCCAGTCAATCATAGAAAGACTCCAGGCTGCTCAGAGATGACAGAAGTCTTATGTAGATGTTCGTAGAAAAGATCTTGAATTTAAGATTGGTGATTATGTCTATCTAAATATCTCTCCCATAAAGGGAGTGAAGTGGTTCGGCAAGAAGGGAAAGCTCAGTCCCCGATATGTCTTTCCTTCAAAATTATCAGTCACTTTGGCAAAGTAGCTTATGACCTTGAATTACCTTCAGATCTAGCCTCAGTTCATCCAGTCTTCCATGTCTCTTTGCTCAAGAAGTACAAAGGTGGACCAGCAGTTGTAGTCCCTATTCAGAGCATAGATGTTCAGAATATCCTCGCTTACGAAGAGATCCCAGTCGAAATCCTAGACGATCAGACTAGTAGATTGAGGAACAAAGAAGTCCCTCTAGTTAAAGTTCTTTGTCTAAATTAATCCGTTGAGGGAGCTACTTAGGAAGCAGAAGAAGACATGTGTTCCAAGTATCCTAACCTCTTCTCCGCCAACTCAGATCAAGCTCAAGGTAACACTTTTCCTTAAGCTTACTCAATTTTATGTTTAGTGTTCATCACAAACTTGGTATCAAATACCATTGCATTTCACCCATGCATTCATGTATTAGATCAGTTATATAATTATGCATCCTTATTGTGAGAAGACTTAGTTCATCAGAACACTCCGTTATGCATTCATAAATCAGATACAAATGCATCAGATATACATCTTCAGTATGTTATGTTCAGCTTATCAGTCATGTCAGTCATGAGATCACGTTCCAGTTATTCATGTTCATTATTTACGTAATTTTATGTTCTTCCCCTTACTTTCAGTCTCATTTGAGGACGAATGTTCTTAAGGGCGAGATATTGTAATACTCGTACCTTTTTCTTAGCTTAAAATCATCTCAAGGATGTTAGAACTTTCTTTGAAATACGAATCCATTTTTGTACACATGGTATTTTTAAGATTCTCCATTTATATCACGTGAGAAATTGAATAAGCTTTCCATAGATACCAATTTTATCAAAATCTGGTGTCAGGTAAGGAAGTTATGGCCAAAATATAGAAGGAAGAAAAACTTCCCAGGTGCGACGGTTCAGGCCGACGGACCATCGGAAAAGCGACGGACTATCAACCATGATCGTCACATCAAGGCAGTGAGCCTTCTCTCTGGATGAGTATGATGGCAAGGTCCGACGGACCATCGACCCAGCGATGGACCGTCACACCCTACCATCGCATCGAGGCAGTGAATCAGTTTTCTGGCTAAGGACGATAGAGAGAATCGACGAACCATCGATCCAGTGATGAAACATCGCATCCCACCGTTGCACAATGGCAGTAGGTCCCAGTTCTGTCTTAGTCCAACGGATAGGTCCGACGGACCGTCGGACAAGTGATGGGTCATCGTACCCTACTGTCGCATGTTCCGCTCAGTTATTTTAAGTCGTTTTAACAAGGGTATTTTGGTCATTTACCACCCACTTATATACACCCAGTTATATCTGACCTCAACTCATTTATTCACTATTATTTCACAACAACAAAAACTAGGATTTTCCTTTCTAGATTAATCCCAAGAATAAAAGTCCAAATCTTCTTCAAGAATTAAGAGATCTAAGTTCTTCAAGTTCAAGAACTTTAAGAAACTCAATCCAGGTATGCATAGTGTTCATTCATGGACTCCTTTCGTCCATGAAGCCCAAGAATCCCTTTTCTAAGTTCAAGTTTATGGATTTTCTTTATGAATTTCATGATTAGACTGCTCTTGTTCATGTTTATAATGAGTAATTTAATTCTATTCCATGTTGGGTGATAAATTTTGTGTTGGTTTGATTAGTATAGATATAGATTCATGCAAAACTACGACTAAACCCTTGAATGATGAAATTAGAATTGAATCATGATTTTTATTGTTGTGTAATGTTGTTTACACATATTATCCCTACCATGTGTTTGATTAAATGCCTAGATGAAGGAAAGTACCTAACTAGCACGATATCATAAAATCCCCATGCATGTACAAGTTTATGCCTATCACCTGTTTGTTGAAATGCTTCAATAAATGAATTAAGGATTATGGTGATTATTATGTGTTCAAGTAAGTCAGGCTTCGTCAGTATCCTTCTATCGAGTCCTGGGTACTTGTACCCAAAACATTAGTTATGTGCCTAGAGCCATGTCATATTTTCACGATACTCTCAGTCAAGCTATGATCCTTAGACTTCAGATAGTCTTATGACTCAAGAAATATCCATGATCTCATGAACTTAGTTAGTTGTCAGATATTAGTAATATTTCGTCAGTCAACGAAATTCAGTAACTCGGTCCATGTTCAGTTCAGTAAATCATGTTCAGTGTCTGTTCAGATGGGAGTATAAATTAGCACCGAGTGAATCAAAGGATGGGAACTCGCCTATTATATGAGGGTGTGATTCTTAGAAGCAATCCTTGCATTCCAGAACTAGGTATCTAGCATAGGTTGAGGCATCATAGCCTGCTATATGAGGGTAGATGAGGTGGCTTAACCTTCTATATAAGGATTCCCACCATTCTCACTAGAGTTACCTAGGGTTACTCACATGTTGTCCTTACCAGTGGTGCGGTATTAACACTCTTGCAATCAGGGCACAAATTGGACAGTTCATCTAGTATAGTGTATATGGGGAATTCGGTTAGATGACTGCTTCCCACAGTTTCAGTATCAGTTTCAGTAAAAGAACTCAGATAGTTCTTCAAATTTTAGGACTGTCAGATACAGTCAACTCAGATACAGTACAGAACTAAGATAGTTCTATTAGATTCAGTATTGTCAGCTACAGTCACTCATGTTATCAATTATATCAGTTATCAGTATGTCATGTTATCAGTATTCAGGTTCAGAAATCATGTTATCACGGTATCAGTGTCAGTTATTATGTCTCATGCATGTATTCCCACGCTTATGATAGTCAGTCTGTTATTATGTTTGTTCATGCATATGAACCCCATGCATTTAGCCTACCTCATATGCATACCAATACATTCATTCGTACTGACGCATTCGTGCTATGGTGTATTATACCATAGGTTCAGGAACACGAGCTCCAGAGCAGCAGATCACAGTCTCAGCAGTCAGAGTTAGAAGTGAGTCCTCATCTTTCGAGGATATGATCATTTACATTTCTTTACTATCTCATTAATTAGTTTATTAGTTGGAGTTAGTTGGGAACATGTCCCATCAACTCCTTACTCAGACAGTTCAGTCAGTTTAGAGTCTTTTCAGACTATTATGTTCAGACAGTTATATCAGTTGTTTTGGGTATTTCATACCCCTCTTCAGACGTTATGTTTTACTTCAGATATGTGAACCTTATGGCCTTTCAATTCATGTTTCCTCATTTATAGTACTTTATGCAGTATAGAGGCACAGATATTAGTCATGAGTTAGCTTGTGGTCCTTCGGGGTCATGAGCACCGTGTAGCATTCCGGATACCAAATTCGGGGCGTTATAAAAATAATTTATATAATATACATTACTACACAAAATAGTATATATATATATATATATATATATATACACACACATATATATCTTTCTATTAATTAATTTGTGAAAACCAAACTACACAATACCATATGTTTTACTACATACATACATAACAAAGTGAATGTATACATGAATAATAGATGGCAATCATATGTATATAACTTAAACATGTTTCCCCGCAAATCACAAATTAAGGACATCATAAATTCTAATACAACAAATTAGACAATTTCATGTGTTCAACGTGAAAACAATCTGGGAAATGTGAAATTTATCATCATAATAACATTCACACAACATTAAATAGATATTAGGGTCAGGTAATATTTCATATATATAGTTATTAAATATAAGTAATAACATGATATTTAAGTAAATAAAATTCGTAACAGAACTAAGAATACTACCTCTTTTTGTATGAACGTTTCACTTTACAATTGAATCCATGTAACACCACATATTTAGACATCACTGAAACAAGTGTTGATTTATCAGTATACATCTGTTTCACCTTTACATCGATACCCTCGCTATAACAGATCAAGTTTTTCACTTTAAACAATGGCACATATAAAGAATATTGATTTTGTGTCTCAACGACTAAGAAAGCCAAAGCATCTGATTCAATCCCCTCCACACAAATGACAACTCTGATTTCTCTATCAAACTGGATCTCCTCTGAACTTTTATCAATCATTGATATGCATAAAGGAAACATTATGAATCCTGTTTGAGATTTTTTCAATTCAACATACAACCTGACACCATTATCATTTCGGATACGAAAAGGTGCTTCATTATCATCGACAGCATAACGTACATCAATAGATTTTCGAGTTTCGTCAATATCTAATTCGGCAGCAATTGATGAAATCAAACTCAAATAAGTTATCAATTCTCAATCCCTTCACTTTTGTACTTTACATATTCTATTTCGGATCTCCATTCACCAGAGTGCCTCAAAATAATTGCAATATTCATCTTCTTGATTTCAAATAAAATCATTTTTTTTTTCAAATAGATCAAAAATCAGTGATCAGAAAGTTTTTTATTTATGTTTTTCGGTTGATTTGATTTTTTATGTATTTGTTGTTTTCAAAATTTGAATTACAATAACTATTACACAATTTAAGGGGCGTAGTAATTCACTTTTTAATGTTGTTGCATGAATTGCGTACTTAATAAAAGGATAAATCGTTATTTTCCTTTTTAAAAGTTGTTTGAAGATTCCCATATGCAAAGTAGGTTATGTAAATGTCGGTTAAGTTTTGTATGTGAATCAGGAGAGAGAATAAAGTAATTAAGGAAGTGCAAGAGAGTGTAAATACTTCTAATAAGGTTGGTATTTACGTTATTTACACTAGAAAATATCACCACAAAGTTTCTTCATAAACAATAGTACCCAACACTTCTCCCCCCCCCCCCCCCCCGAAAGAAAAAAAATTTCTAAATGTCACCACAGAAAGATCTTGCTAAAATAGGTTAACCTAGCAGCGCACAGGTACCGACACTACATTTTGGGCATCACAGAAGGGCTGCAACTATCACTACTCTTCACCAGAAACTCACATTTACCGAATAATTTCATTAACTAGAACAAAAGCTATCACTGCTCTAACACCACCGATGAATTTAAATAGCTACGAGGTATCTCAATTGCATGATGGTATACATCTCGCCAGTTATTCAAAGATCCATCAAATACACATGGCTTACTAGTTACTATATAGTGTTGCTCTATGTATGTACAGAGTTATGTACGTACACATGTAAGTATGTTTTTGCTTTTTGTATAATTTTGTAGCAAGACCGCGGTTATATGTATGTATGTGATGTATTCTCAATGTAATAACGACACCACTTTTAAATATTTCGGTCGATATTTACTAGGCACGCACGTGGAATTTAACAGGTAAAGGTAGACTTTTAAATTTTGTGGTCTTAAATTAAAGATACATGTTATCTTTAAAATATTATGGACTTAAACTTGACACATATGATGTAGGAATTGGGAAACTTACTACAACTAAAACTAAGATGATTTAAATGAGATGGGATGGAGGGAGTACTAATTACTTGCATAATATAATTAAATATACGCATCCCCTAATCGCTAGTTGTTCATGTTCTTTAGCATAACATATATACTCTATCTCATTTTATCTTATATTTTTTTTTAATTCACCCCAAAAAGAATGTTTTCCTTATTTGTGAGCTATCTAGTGGCATCATCCCATTTCATTCTTATTGGATCTCATGTGAGCTATCTAGTGGCATCATCCCATTTCATTCTTATTGGATCTCACTTAACACGCTATTATGAAGAACATGAAACTATAAGTAAGTACTAAAGTTACTTTAATAATCACAATTAGTAACCTAATAATGTTTTTTCTTATTTTCCAGTTTTCGTGTCTGATCTAATGGTACCACATAAATTGAGATAGAGGGAGCGTTTGAGCAACTTTACATAAGCTGCGAAGTAACTCTATTTGTTATAAGTTACTGAATTATGGGAGATTGGGTGCATGAAAACTCTTGAGAATGCGTGAGGTTAGATTCAACGTTGTTTGTTATTTGGCCTAAACTATTGTACATCAAAAGTTTATATATGGTAAATGGTTTAATAGTATTTGAACTATAAATTCTAATTTCAGAGATTTACGGAATATTTATTCTTGTGAAAGAGGATATCTAGCAACTACGCTCTGAGCTATCTATCGTTTGAAATATTCACAAAAAAGATGAACGTTGCTTTTTCACAACCTATGTATATTCTATTAAGATGTATAGATATATTTCTATTGGGATCGAAGTTATTAAATAACATTAAAAATAACATAAAAATAAATAAAACTATATAGAAAAGGAAAACAATGACGGCAAAAAGAAGAGTTTTAGGTGAACTGTGGACAATTTATACTCAGAACAATTGCAATACCAATTTGCAATGTTCAACTAGTGGATATTAGAGAAATTCATTTTGATTGGATTAATAGGCAGTGGCTTTGCCTGCATAAGAGATCTTCACCTCCCATCTCATATGAACCAAAACAGAGAGAGCAGTAAAGAGCAGTAAGAGCAATCCACAGACTCTTTTTTAGTCTGTGAAAAATAGTGTTGTTGGAGTAATATTGTAGTAAGTTGTATGAAATAAAAGAGAGTTTTCTTTTTATAAAAGTATTAGTCTATTCAAACTACCAAGTTGTAATAAGTGGTATTGTATTACTCAATTTGATAATTATATATTTATCCTATTATAAAATTTGGTGTCGTTGTTACTTTCTTGTTATTGCTATTTAGCATGAACATTATCCTAGGTGAGATTAAAATTTTTCCAACAATGTCGTACAAAAGTCATGACAAATAATAGTCTACTATCTTTTTAGTGCCCCATCTTACAAAAGAAAATTATGAATAATAGTTTCTGGATAAAGACATGGAAGAAAGATCAATAGGCCCTCAGTCTCATTCACTAATGTCTGGATGATGGTATGTTTTAGAAGGTGGCTAATGGTACCATCTCGAAGGTTTCAAACTCTAAGGGTTGATTTTGAAGTTTTAAAAATGAAAGAATCTAAATGTATTTTGAATTTCTATTTAAGAGTGATGATTGTTCTGAATCAACTAGGAAGGTACGGAGAGAAAGTAGATGGTATGTGTGTGGTAGAAATGATCCTTCACTCGTTAAAACCTAAGTTTTGTTATGTAGTGTGTAAAATATTGAGGGTCTAAGGATTTAGACTTTATGATGGTAGAGAAATTATAAGGTTCTTTACAAGCCCATGAAGAAAAAATAAAAATGGAGAAAAGAAAAGCCATTAGGGAAACTTCTTAAGACTCACGCATCCTTCAAAGATTTTGGAGGTGAAAAAAGTTATAGAGGAAATGGAAAACGCCGAGGCTGTGGTGGTCGTAAAGGGCATGTAAGAGGAAGAAGTTATGTCAATAAAATCAACAATGAAGATAAAAATCACCAAATATTCAAAGGTTGTGGTCGTGGACCAGTGGAGAAAGAGAGCGTGAAACTTATGAAGGTTCCAATAAAATGAGGTATGACAATCAAAGGTATGGAGAAGAGAGTGGAAGAAGCTAAAAGTGTAGTCAAGCTGGTCCAATGTAACGCCTCAATTTTCTAAATCGGAATGCTATATGGTGCTTATGACCTTGAGGGACCACAAGCTAACCCATGACTGATATCTGTACCTATAGATTGCAATTCATTACATAATAATGCGGAAAACATGCACAATAGGCCATAAGGTTCAACTGAAATAATACAACATCTATATGGGCAAAAAATACCCAAAAAAAAACTAAAAATTGAATCTGAAAGCTAAATCTGAGCATAAATTCGAAAGCTTCTAAGTACTGTCTGAAATAAGGAGTTGAAGGAACATGTTTCCAACTAACTCCATAAAACTGAACTAAAGAAATAAATAAATAAATCAAATAATGTCGTCCTCGAATGAAGAGAACTCACTGCAACTTTGTATGCTGAATGCGACTGCTACTGCTGGTCTGGGACTTGTGCCTCTGAACCTATGGTGTAACATAAAAAGAAAGAACTATAGCACAAATGCATCAGTATAACTGGAGTACTGAGTATACGAGTGAGGTAGGCTAATGCAAGGGTTTACGTGCATGAATAATACTACTGACTGACTGATATGAACGTAAGAGTACAAACATACATACATAGTAACTAAGATCGTGAATACGTGATGGCTAAATCTGTACACTAATACATGGTTGGAACCATAGTTCTGATAACATGGATTATTGTATCTGACAGCCCTGAATCTGGTTGAACTCTCTGAGTTCCGTGCTATAACTGAATTTGATCGTATCTAAAAATCCTGATATACTAATATCTAAAGAACTGTCTGAGTTCTTTTACTGAGACTGATACTGAAACTGTAGGAGGTAGTTGTTTAACCGCATGCCCCATATGTGCCATTATGGCTAAGATGGGGTCCAATCTCTATCCTGACTGGAAAGGTGTCAATACCGCGCCACTGGTAAGGACAACATGTGAGCAACCCTCATATAACAGGTAAATCTAGTGAGAATGGAGAGAACCCTCATATAGCAGGTTAAGCCACCTCATCTACCTTCATATAACAGGCTGTGATGTCTCAACCTATGCTCGCTACATAGTTTTGGAATGCAAGGATGACTGCTAAGAATCACACCCTCATATACAGGTGAGTTTCCATCCTTGGGTTCACTCGGTGCTAACTCCTACTCCTATCTAAAGAGACTAAACATGATTCAACTGACTGTACATGAACAGATTAACTAATTTCTATTGACTGATGGAGTAGTACTATTATCTGAGAGTTAACTGGATTATGAGATTTCTAAGGTTTCCTAAGTCACATAACTCACTGAGTTCTATAGATTATAGCTTAACTGAGATTATCGTGACAACATGACATGACTCTAGGCACACAGCTATGTTTTTCGGGTACAAATACCCCCAAGACTCGATAGAAGAAAACTGACACACATGACATGACTTGATCACAAAATTGGAGTCCATAATTCGCTATATCATAAGTAGGGGATAGTATACTTCATGTATTTAATCAATACCTCAAACATGGTAGGGAAAGTATGGATATAATTCGCATATAAAATTCATATTTCCATCATCATACATACTTCATGCCATCACCATAAGAATACATAAATAGCATGGGCATTCATATTAAAGTGTATCACTAACATTGACTTGTCATTTAGATATCATGAAATCATGTAAATATGAACTTCTAACATCCTACGCATTTTATCAAACACCTTACATGCATTCTTTAAGGCATAGGTGGATTTCATACTTGCATTAGTTCAACCCACCCAAAGTTCATGATTTTCAACCAATAATCACATATATTCCATAAAAAACATCCTTAGATATTATCTTGAAACTTTAACAACAATCATCAACGTGTACATGCTTATATCACCACAAAAGTTTACAAAATAACATTTAAAAGCATGGTTCTTGAACTCTATGAACGAATTGAATCTATAGATGAACACTACGTATACCTTAAAGCTTGATCTTGAAAGAGATCTAATGTTTCTGAAGGTTCCTGAAGAAATTCTTAGGCTTGCCCTTGATTTTTCTTGACTAGGGTTTAACCCCTTTGGGAAAGAATGATCTTGTTCCTGAGGAGATGATCTTGAGAGAAAACCCTAATCTTATGGTTGAAAGTGTAAGAGAGGGTTTTTAAGATGTTTTAACTAAATAGAATGGAAGATAATACGTTCCTTGAGGGTTATAAGCGTAGGAAGTGAAGGAAAAAGACCAAAATACCCTTATGAAATAAATTCCCAATTGCTGAAAATCATAGCTGACGACATTTGTGACAAGGCGTCAAAAGTGTGGTAAGCCATCAAAAATATCGTCACACAGGAGCTGGAACTGATGGTTTCTGCCTAAGTCTGATGACCTTCATGGTAGGACATCACAAATGTGGTAAGATACTACGAATGTCGTCACTTATGAGCTGGTTTCTGCCTAAGGCTGACGACCTTCGTGGTAGGGCATCACAAATGCAGTAAGCTACCACGAATGTTGTCACACAGGAGTTGGATTCTGCCTAAGGCTGATGACCTTCATGGTAGGACGTCACAAATATGGTAAGCTACCATGAATGTCATCACACAGTTTCCAGGCTGACAAGATGGAGTAAAATAGGAATAACTCTTTTCTCCGATATCGGATTTAGGCGAAATTGGTATCGTTGGAAAGATAATTCAATTATCTATCTGTTTATAGGTCATGAGATCAAAAGTTCCAAGTATAATGAGAGATATGCTCGTTTGAATCTGACTATGGAAATACCTTTCTCAAGAATTCGATTGGTGAGAAATGTTTTAATTCTTCTGATAGCGGGAGTTATTTGAAGCCTTAATATATATCTGACCTACTCATAAAACTATAAAAGAACCATGATGTACTATGCATGAGCTTGGTACATGGCTCTAATATTGGTTTGGATTTTTCAGGGTATTACATCCAAGAACAAATAAGAATGTCTATGGTAAACCAGGTGTTTCAGCAAGAAGAGGAAAATTATAGTAGGAATCTGGAGAAGTGGATGAATATTCAAGAGAGTATTATGGAACAAAAATCAAGGGTGCAGTGTCTTAGATTGGGAAATGCAAACACCTAATACTTTTATGCTTGTCTAAAAAATAGAGTAGGTGTTTGCAGTGCTTCTATAAACACCTACAGAGGTTGAATTAGAAATTATTAAGTTCTATAAGGACTTACCGGGGAAATTAGCCACTACTCTACCTGCTATGAATACTCAGATCATGAAAGAGGGTTACTAACTCAATAGTCAACAACAACTGGAACTGATTAAACCAGTGTTGCATGATTAGTTCAATTAATGATACAAAGTCTCTGGGGAGTGTTAGGTTCAATTCTGTATTTTACAAGAGAGCTTGGAACATTATTGGAGAGGACATAACTCAAGCGATCATTGATACACTTGAAAAAGATGAGATGTTTTGGCCTATCAATTGTATATCCATCACCCTAATTCCTAAAGTGAGGACCCCTTATACCATTAAAGAATTCATTCCTACCTCTTACTGTAATATATTATATAAGATAATCTCCAAAGTTCTGACTGCTAGACTACAGGTAGTAATGGATGCTTTGGTGGATAAATCACAAAAAACTTTTGTACCAGGCCGACTGTTGGTTAATAATATTATCATGAGCCATGAGCTTATTAGAGGATATGGTCGACAAGGGATATCTCCGAAATGCATGTTAAAAGTGAATATGCAAAAAGCATATGATTCACTAGAGAGTCCCTTCTTAAAAATAATAATGAGTGTGCTAGGGTTCCCAAATAAATTTTTTGGGTGGATTATGTTGTGTATAACCACAGTTTCATACTCAATTCTGGTAAATGAGAAGCCAACAGAGCCTTTTAAAGCAAGGAAATGACTTAGGCAAGGAGACCCTCTATCTCCTTATTTATTTGTATTGTCAATGGAGTACTTGTGTAGACTGTTAAAATATTTGAAAAAGAATCCCAATTTTGGTTTTCATCTGAGATGTGCCAAACTATAACTGGTGCAATTAGGCTTTGCGGATGATTTGCTCCTATTTCTTAAAGAGGATATTAAATTTGTCAGAATCTTATATGAGCAATTCCAACTTTTTTCTAGGGCCACTGGGTTGACATCTAACTAGTCAAAGAGTGACGTATATCAAGGGGAGTGCACCCTAGGATCAAACAAAATATACTGAATATGCTTGGATTTGCAAATGGTGAGCTGCCATTCAAATATTGAGGGGTTCCTCTAAGTCCCATAAGTCTGTCACTAGTGCAGTGTGATCCTATCATTGAAAGAATGTTGGGATGAATTAGCTCTTGGACAGCTAATTTTTTGTCATACACAGGTCTATTACAACTATTCAAGAGTGTGCTGTTACAAACTTTTTGGGCTCGAGTATTTGTTCTGCCTAAAAAGATCGTACAGTTCATTAATACTATATGAGAAGGTTTTTATAGAAAGAATTAGTTAAGGTGTCAAAGAAGTCTCTCATTGACTAGGAGAGAGTTTGTACTCCACTAACTGTGGGGGGTTGAGTATAATCAAAATAGATAACTGGAATCGCGCTGCTATATGCAAACTTCTCTGGAAATATGCCAGTTAAAAGATAAACTATGGGTTGTTTGGGTTTCATTCCTACTATATAAAGGTTGGAGATTTATGGAATATAATGTCGATAAATGCTTCGTGGATGATTCATAAAGTGTTCAAAGCTAAAACATATTTAGATCAAGCAGGTATTACAAGGGAGGACAACCTAGAAAGTTTTCCATAAAGATAGTATATCAAAGACTCCATGGAGAATTTTCTAAGGTTGAGTAGAGAAAATAAATATGTAATAATTATGGGTATCCAAAGTGGAAATTTATATTTTGGACAACTTTGCAAGGTCAACAGTTTTTGTATATCATGTTTGGGTGGAGAAAAATAAGAGACTCTTTCAGAACAAGGCAAGGCTAGTACTTGGCATAGTTAGAAATATAATATAGGAGGTTTACTACAGTGCCAATCTGAATACATAATTATGTGGGTATGTCAAGAGGCTAAATAGATATCCCAATTAATTTGAGTTAAAACGTTGGTGATGGAGAGTTATTAATGTAAGCTGGGTTGGGTTGGTTGAACAACCTAGTGGTACAAATTTTATTTGATTTGTTTTGCTTGATATGTAAAGTTATTTGGTAGCGAATAAAAAATTTTATTTACCCCAAAAAGGGGTATGATAGTCCAGAATTGAGTGCTACAACTATCATAAATTTAGGCATTACTCTTGAAAATTTCATAGTAATGTTGAAGAGAAATCTAACCTTGTTGACAATAACATAAAACAAAGTGACTCAACATTGTTAATAGCATTAAAAGAAAATAATACAAATGATTGTAGTTCATGGTATCTTGATAATAGTTATAAACTATATGTGTGGATATAAGTACAAGTTTATGATGATCAAGAAAATGGTAAAAGGTAGTGTGTTTTTTAGATAAACCTCAAAGATTCAAATTGAAGGGATGAGACAGATTCTAATCTACTGTAAAGATGGTGGCCACAAATTGATTAATGAGGTTTACCATGTGCCAAAACTAAAAAATAACATTTTGAACTTGGGTCAACTTCTTGAAAAAGGATATGATATTCATATAAAACATATAAATCTTTAGCATAGATATTCAAGTAATAATTTATTTGTTAAGTGCATATGATAAAGAATGGATTGTTTCTTTTTAATCTTAAGACCATTAATGCAAAGTGTTTATAGGCTAATGTGTAAGATGAATTATGGTGTTGGCACATGCAATTTGGGCATTTTAATTTTGATGCACTCAAATCAGTGGGAGACAAGAACAAGGTTGATGGGATTATATCAATCAACCACCCCAATTAGTTGTGTGAAGATTTTCTTCTTGAAAAACATGAAAGGAGAAGTTTTTTGGAGGATACTGTATCAAGAGAAACCAATCTACTTCAATTTATTCACACTGATATGTGTGGTCCAATCAATCCACCTTCTTATGGTAAAATTAAATACTGCTTGCTCTTTATTGATGATTTTCATAAAAAAAAAATCTTAGGTATATTTATTGAAGCAAAACTCTAAGGCTTTTGTTTCTTTTTGAAAATTTTCAAAGCGCGAGTAGAAAAGGAGATCAACTATGAAATAAAACCCTTAAGTTCGATAGAGAAGGAGAATTCACTTTCCAAGAATTTAATAACTTTTGTCAATCTCATGGAATTTTTTGCTCTCTAACGGTACCTTACCCCAATAAAATGAAGTTACAGAAAGAAAGATAGAACAATTCTTAATATGGCTAGATATATGTTTAAAGCTAAGAATCTGCCAAGAAAATTTTAGGCCAAGGCTATTTCTCGTGCAGAGAGCAGTACGTATCCAACAAGAAATATGAGAGGCTAAGCACGTCAAGAAGCATAAAGAGAGAAAGTAAAGTGTTAAGATCTTGAGAATTTTTGAAATCATAGACTATGATCTAGTTCCACATCAAGGGAGAGGTAATCTTGATGATCGAAGTTTCAAGTACGTTTTTATTAGCTATGACACAAGTTCAAAAAGCTACAAGTTATAACACCCAGGAAAACAACAAGGTGGTGGTAAGTCGTGATGTTGAATCTTATGAAGAAGCAGAATGGAATTGGAAGGGCGAGGAGGGTCAGGAATAAAGAATGTGTGATTTTCTTACATACTTTAGAGATGAAGAAGAGTAAGAGACCATAACACCTACATATGATGCAACCCCAGCTCATTCACCACAAAATATTTCATCTTCTTCTTCTTAAGAGAGCTCAAGTGAAAGGCCACAAAGGATGAAGAGCATTAAAGAACTCTATGATGACACTAAAATAGTTACTAATTTTGATTTTTTTGCTGTCTTATTTTTTATAGTGAACTAATGAATTTTGACGAAATTGTTATAGACAAAAGGTGGAGAAAATACATCGAGGAGGAAATCTATTCAACGGAGAAGAAAAATACTTGGGAATTAACAATGCTTTCTGAGGATCATCAAGAAATTGGAGTCAAATAGGTAAACAAGACAAAGAAGAATGCTCATGGAGAGGTGGAGAGATACAAGGCAATACTTGTAGCTAAAGGCTATAAGCAAAGGAATGGCATTGACTTGGAGGATGTTTATGCACCTGTTTCCTCCATGCATATGATTTATGCACTGATCTCTTTGGTGGCCTAAATAAAGTGGTAAATCCATTAACTAGATATCAAATCGGCATTCTTGAATGGATACATTTAAGAGGAACTCTATGTTTGAAAACTATTTGTCTTTATAGTCAAGAATCACAAAGATAAAATGCTGAGTTTGAAGAAATATTTATATGGATTTAAGCAAGCTCAACAAGCATGTAATAGTTGCATTGACAAGTACTTTCAAGATAATGGATTTACTCGTTGTCTTCATGAATATGATCTTTACATTAACATTCATACCAATGAAGTTATTCTACTTGTTTGTTATTATACTTATTTGTCTTTATGTTTATGATCTTATTCTAATAGGTAACAACCCAATTTTATTTAAACATTAAAGAAAGATACGTCTCTTGAGTTTGAGATGACGTACATCCGACTCATGTCATATTACTTGGTCCTAGAAGTGAAGCAAATGGCAGAAGACATCTTCACATCTCAAGAAAGATATACAAAGGAGATTTTGACAAAATTCAACATGTTCAATTACAACCCTATGAACATCCCAATGGAAAGAGGAACAAAATTGTCAAAGTTAGATGATGGTGAAAAGGTAGACCACTCTTTTAAAAAATCTTAGGGGAAGTCAGAGGTACTAGACCTATATGAGACCAGATATATTCTTTACAGCTGGAGTAGTAAGTCACTTCATAGAAATTCCTACCTCTACTAACTTGAAGGTCTCTAGATGAATTCTTCATTACCTAAAAGGTACGCTCGTCCTTGAGTTGTTTCATTTTTTTCTAATGATTTATCTTGTGGGATTTCATGATAGCGATTATGCAGGGGATGTGGATGTAGAAAAAGCACATCAGGTTTTGTGTTTTCTTAGGTGATTGTGTTGTTTCTTGAAGCTCAAAGAAACAATCTATTGCTACTCTCTCGACTTGTAAAGATGAATATGTGGCAACAATGTCCTATACATGTCATGCCATTTGGTTTAGAAGATTGCTAAATGAGCTTAATTTACTGTAGATTAAAGCCAAGATGACTTGTGTTAATAGAAAAACAGCATAGGCTCTTGCCAAGAATCTAGTATATCATGATTAAAGCAAGCACATAGGCACCAGGTACCACTTTAGTAGATAATGCATTGCCAAATAAGAGGCAGGACATAAGTACATGAAGTCTCATAATCAGAGGCGAATCTAGAATTTAAAGGTTGTGGGTTCCCAACATATAATTATTTACCACTACACCAATAACACACTTTGTTTGTGGGTTCCTAACCTATAATTCTTATATATTTACTAGTATTTTCAATATAAATTCAAGAACCGTACGGAAGTTACTGGGTTTCGAGAACCCGCTCTCCGTACTCTACATCCGCCCCTGCTCATAATCAAGTTGCAAATAATCTTATCAAGCCTCTCAAGTTTGAAGAGTTTTATTGATTAAGATCAAGTCTTGAAATAAATAAGAAAAATCACAATTAAGGGAGAGATTTGTAGGGAAAGAAGTAACTAAATAACATAAAGAAAATAACAAAAGATAAAGCAAAAGAAAATAATGATGGAAGAAAGAAGAGTTGTAGGCTCAACAATCATGAACAATTTATGCTCAGAGCAATTTTCAATGCTCAACTTACGGATGTCAAAGCAATTTATTTTGATTGGATGAATAGTCACTGGCTTTGCCTATATAAAGAGAGATTCAGCTCTCATTTGATATACATCAAAACAAAGAGAGCAATAGATAGCAGTGAGAGTAATCTACATGCTTTTGTTTAGTTTGTGAGAAAACATTGTACGAGTAATATTATATTGAATTGTGTAAAATAAAAGAGTGTTGTTTTATTTATAAGAGCAATAGTGGTGTTGTTTTATTTATAAGAGTAAAATCTTTTGACACAACCAAGTTGTAATAAGTGTAATTGTACTACTTCAGTTAAGTTTTATATTTACCTCGTTATAATGTTTGGCAATATTGTTACTCTTTTATTATTGCTATTTAGTGTAGGCATTATCCTGAGATTATTATTTTCCCAAAATCTACTTGCAAACTTAGTCGCCAAATAGGATTGAAAATATTTCTTTTTTGTCATCTCACCATAATGATGTATTATAAGTAAGGTTTAGGAGGTGGTACTAGTTAAAGGTACAATCCGTTGATCATACGCCTCATGGATGGATCTATGTAACATTTTTTTAATATCTCTGACCCTAACACATAAAGAGTGGTATCAAGCTCCATCAAGATATAATTTTTTCTAGTATTTTGTTAGTAAGAAAAAATATTGTCCAAAACAATTGAGGTATAATCTAAAAAATAATATGACATATGATTTGGAAATATATAATCTAAAAAATTATTATAATCGAGAGTTAGGGTCACAAGGCGGGTCTTGGGTCGAGGTCGGGAATCAAATTCTAGGTCTAGAGTCGTGCTCAGCGCAAGTTTGGGATTTAGATATCAAGGCAGATCCCAAATGAAGAGGTGGGTCCATGATCAGATCTTGGGGATATACAATTCAACTCCTAATAGTAACTCCAACCCTAACCAGAGCTTTGAGACCCAACTTTGTCCAAAAGCATGACCCAAGAACCCAGCCTAACCCAACCTAACCTTCGATCCTGACCCATGAGTTAGGTCTCAAGTTATAATTGAGACACGTGTCCTAGGACAAGGTTGAATCTCGATCTCGGGTCGGTGTCGCTAATGAGGTTGAACTAGATTTATGGAAAATATTTTTCTTATTTATGGAGAGAAGTCATTTCTCTTAAATTTGAGGATAACAAGTGAAAAAAAATATTTTTCAAGGCATTGAAATCAACCTAACATGAGAAGATTTTAAAAAAAAATTGAAAAATATTTTTCATCATACCAATCACATCCTTAAATTCTCTTGAGTCGTTTCATAAATGATAAATAAAACATGCAACCAGTATGCCATGAGCACTTTGATATGCATTTGTTAGAAATGTTAAAGTAGATTATAAGTATTATGTCATGTATCCCATGTCATTTAAATCACATAGATTTTTATCTCTTTGATCTCATGTATCCATCATAGTTTTGTTTTGTTCAGTTATGTTTTGTAATTCACAATAAGCGCCAACATACATAACTAGATGAGATTCCATCGGTGATTTTCATCTTCTTAGGAGTCTTTCAACTTGTTTTTATAGTCATGCTTACCTAAATCGAATCTATCCTGACCATTTAGTAGAATGCTAAGATAATGAGCATCGAATTAAGTGTTGATACAGTGATAGGAGTTGTGATGGATTTCTATAAGCGTCTCGCACAAAAAATTGAGATAAAAATTATATCAGTAAATATTTGCACATATGGTATGAAACATGTGCTAGGATATTAATGATTCTCTCCTTTTTTTTATGAATCGTATGTCTTTTTTTTTATAAAATAATATTATATAAATGATATTTAGACACTATCCTTCTTAATCAATATCCTTAATCTATTATATATATACATATATATATATATATATATATATATATATAATGACATGTAAGTATGCAAAATGAGGGGTTAAGTTGTTACACCATCTCTTTCAAAGATGCAAGTATTAGTACTCAAAGGACAATACATACCTTTGGCACCACCCTCATTTTCTCATTCATTGTTCTAAAAATTGAGCTTCTGTAACATACCATTTTGTCATTATGAGTAAGTTAATGTATAAAATTTTGATTAAGATTTTTTCTAAATTGAGAATTAGAAATTTTAGATTAGGGTAGTCTTGAATGAAATCCAAGTAATGTATGATCTAGGGTAATTCAAAAATAGATTGGTAATTGTGTGAGTATTATATATATATATATATATATATATATATATGTCAATATTTCAAAACACACAATGACATGTAAATATACAAAATGAGGGGTTAAGGTGTAATGGGTTAAGTTGCTACACCATTGTAAGACCCCGCAAAATCCTAAACTTAACTCAATCCGTTAAAGCTTGAAAAGAGGTCCCAGGCATAGAGATTTCAGCTAAGTGTTTATACTTAGAATTATTTTAGCCTTCATAAGTTGGCGATCCTATTTTACGACCCTTATGGCATTAAAATGTCAATCCTTGAATTGGATTATGATCAGGTGTGTCAATAGGTCACTTAGGCTGAGTTTCAAATTTTTTGGACTTCGTTTGGACCATATTCAAGTGACCAAAATAGTGGATCGACGCAATCTCAAAGCGTCGCCTATTGCATCGACGGATAATTTTTCCCCAGTTTTCAGTGCAATCCCAGTGAACCAACACGAACTCGAAATGATAAGTTGGTCATTGTGTTGATGCCATCGACGAGGTGCGTCACTCACCGCGTCACTGGGCACGTTTCAGTCATTAAAACTCCACGTCCAGAGGGATATTAGGGTCATTTTCCCATACTTAATCAGCCCCAAAAATACGAGATTAACCTCCTCTAAGGGAAAAATCTCTCATTCTCTCTCAATTTACTCAAGAACAAACCCTAGGACATTAAAATTTCAAAACCAATCTTCAACAACACACCATCAATTTTCATGAATTTAAGTACCAAGGTATGTTAGGTGTTCACATAAGGGTTTTCCTCCACCCTTGTAGTTCAAGAACCCTTTATAAATTACAAGTTGATTTCTTTCAGGAATTTCATGTTGAATTTAATTGTCTTCATGATTATGATGTTAGTTGGGTTTATAATCCATGATTAATTACAAGTTTCATGAGCAATAAATAGCATGTGTGTGTTCTCATATGGTTTCATATTAAAAACCATAAATTTATGACTTTGGAATTATGATCATGATGTTTGCATATTAACTAGTATTATGTGCAGAAACTATGACCCCCAAGTGTTTGATAAAATATTCATGTGAGTTGGATAGTGCCATTATATCATGTTAGCATGTTTACAAGTTTATAACATACTAGTGCTTGATAAAATGCCTCAAAGAATAACAGTGATAAATTGACTAGTTATCATGTTTTCAAGGTTGTGCTATGTTGTTACTATCTATGCTATCGAGTCCTGGAGGTATCTAATACCCGACAATCTAGTTGTTTACCTAGATTTATAGTAGTTTTAGAATAGTCTCAGTGATGTCACATATAGTAGTATTCAGTTAGTTACAAAACTCAGTACATTCAGTCAGTTAACAGAATTCAGTAAACTCAGTTCAGTTCAGTTAGGCAGCACGATCAGTAATAATTCAGTCAAGCCTAGTACAATCTTAAAATCATCAGTGTCTATTCAGTTGGGAGTAGAAATTAGCATCGAGTGAACCCAGGGATGGGGTCATTCCTGTCAGTAAAGTATTTGACCCTTAGTAGTAATCCCTGCGTTATAGAACTACGTAGCCAACGTAGGTTGTGATGTCTTCCTACTAGTTTAGGGTTGATATATCTCGTACGAGTTTTCCTATTAGCGATGGTTGACAAAAGGGCTTCTTGGCAGAGAGAGTTAACTTATAGCCATTGTTAGTATCCCTTGGCAAGGTTCTAACACCCTTCCAACTAGGGTCACAGGTTGGACCCCAACTCAATTTAGAATCGAGGTATGTCGGTTAGATGAACACTCTCATAGTTTCAGTTTCAGACTCAATATAAAATGACAATTCAGTTTCATAATTAGGACTGTCAGATACAGTCACCCAGCTCAGTATAGAACTAAGTTCAGTTCTACAAAATTAGGACTATCAGAAATAGTTATCCAATTAACAATAATACAGTATCCGTAAACTCAGATATCAGTCATTCAGTTTTCAAAACTCATTATCCGGTGTTAATGAAATCTTAGTTACAGTATACATAGCTATGTGTATAGCATTGCATAATTGGTATTTACAGCAATTTCAGATATGCATGTACTCTCACTCAGTTATATTCATGTCATTCAGTCAGTTACTGCTCATGCATATGAGCCCATGCATTTGGCCTTAACTTACCTAGAATACTAGTACATTCAAAGTACTGACGCATACCTTTCTTTTATGCTATGATGTCTTATATCATAGGTTCAGACACACGGGCTTCTGACCGTACTTAGCAGCCCAAATTATCAGCAACAGATTTAGTGGTGAGTCCTCATAGTTTTAGAACAGAGTATTATTTAAGTTTATCAGTACTTTAGTAGTCGGAGTTAGTTAGGGGCTTTTCCCATCAACTCCACATTCAGACAGTTCAGTTAGAGGCTCTTCAGACTAGATTATTTCAGATAGTTATTCAATTTTTCAGATATGATTGAAAGATGTTACTATTATCAGTATTTGATTTTGGTTGTGAACCTTATGAAAGATTCAGCCTAATTTCTACATTTTTACAGTGTTATTTTATTTATTAATTATAGCAGGTACCAGTCATGGATTAGCTTGTGGTCCTTTGGGATTATGAGCACCGTGTGACATCTGAGGTGCAGACTCGGGGCATTACAAACTTGGTATCAGAGCCTAAGGTTCAACAGAGTCCTAGAAAGTCTGAAAGCCATATCTAGTAGAGTCTTATGCATGGGTGTGTAGCATGCCACACTTATGAACAAGAGGCTATGGGGCGTTTTAGGAAATGTTTTCCCTCCTTTCAGTATTCATATCGTGCGAGTGAGCTTGAGCTCAATTTAAACTCTCTGTCTAATTCAAGTTTCCCTTTTATTTATATACTATGCCTCTAAAAAGGACTGACAAAAGAAGAACAGGAAACCAGCCAGCACCTCCACCCATCCAGCCAGATCCCCTGGATAAGCATGTTTCCCATGCAGAATTCAGAGCATCTTTCACTACTCTATCTTATTCTGTGGTAGCCCAGAATGAGCATCCAGCTGCTGTCTAGGCCAACCCAATGGCCAATACTGTTGTATCTAGTATTTGGAACTTCACCCAAATGAATTCCCCATTATTCACCAGGTCTAAGTCTGAGGAGGACCCACAAGAATTCCTTGATCAGGTGTAGAAAGTCATAAATATTATGGGGGTAACCGCTAGTGAGAGTGCTGAGTTGGCCTCATATTAGTTTTGGGATATGGTTCACTCATAGTTAAAGCAGTATAAGGTAGAGAGGGCCGCAGATGCAGGGCCCATAGAATGGGAGGAGTTTGCCACTGCTTTTCTGGATAGGTTCTTCCCACTAGAGTATTAATCTAAAATAGGACAATATGATAGTGAAAGAGTATTCTCTCAAGATTACTCAGTTTTCTAGATATACCACTCATGTGGTAGCAGATAGCAGATCTAAGATGAGTAAGCTTGTGTTTGGGGTGTCTAATAGTATAGTCAAGGAATGTAGGACCACAATGTTTATTAAGGAGATGGACATATCCAAGCTCATGTTCCATGCTTAATAGATAGAGGAGGCTAAGAATAAGGAGAAGGAGAGGGAAAATAAGAGAGCTAAAATAGGTAGCTTCAACTTCACTCAACCTAAGTTAGAGGATGGAAACCGTTCTTAGTTCCGCCCAAAATCTTCAGTTCCAGCTCCTTCCTCAAATAGTGCTCCAGTTCTAAAATTCAAAGATGACAATAAATATAGGGCACCAGGCCCTAAACCTCAGGGTAGTGTTAGCAGTGCCCGAACAAATCCCTTTTGCCAGAAGTGTGACAAAAACCACCAGGGTGTTTATAGGGCTAGCAGCGATATATGTTTCAGATATGGCAAGCCAGGACACATGGTCAAAGAGTGTCCTCAAGTGGGTTCGTAGAGTCAGCATAATCATCCTTCAGCTCAATCCAATCGCCTAAATCAGCAAGGTGCCACTTTTAGTGCCACTAATGGGCAACGTCTAAAAAGGATTTATGCACTTTAGTATCGATTAGATCAAGAAAGTTCTCCTGATACGATCACTAGTATGTTACAAGTTTAACATTTGCACGTTTATGCTTTTCTAGATCCAGGAGCTTCTTTGTCCTTTGTAACTCCTTATATAGCTGTTGACTTTGGAGTCAGTCCCAAAATTATAGTAGAGCCCTTATCAGTCTCTACCCTAGTAGGTAAATCTATCATAGCCCAATGGGTATATAGGAACTGTCCGATTATGGTATCTTAGAAAGTCACTTCAGCAGACTTAGTAGAATTAGAGATGATCGATTTTGATGTCATTCTTGGCATGGATTGGCTTCATTTATGCTATGCAGTAGTTGACTGCAGAAACAGAGTTGTTCATTTTTAGTTTTCAATGAACCTCTCCTTGAGTGGAGGGGTAGTACTTCAGCACTTAGGGTCAACTTATTTCTTACCTTAGGGCGAGAAAAATGATAAATAAGGGGTGTGTCTATCATCTCATACGATTTGAAAACTCTAGTTCAGACACCCCTAATCTTAAGTCAATCCCAGTAGCATGTGAATTTCCAGATGTATTTTCTAAAGATCTTTCTAGAGTCCCTCCCCAAGGGGAAATTGACTTTGGAATAGACTTTTTTCTCGATACTCAACCTATCTCTATCCCTTCATATAGAATGGCCCCAGTAGAACTCAAAAAGTTAAAAGAATAGTTGAAGGATCTTCTAGATAAAGGATTCATCAAACCCAACATATTCTCTTGGGGTGCACTAGTTCTATTAATATGTAAGAAAGACGATTCTCTTAGAATGTGTATAGACTACCATCAACTAAATAAAGTCACGGTCAAGAACAAGTATCCACTTCCCAAAATCGATGACTTATTTGACCAACTTCAGTATGCCAGCTACTTTTCTAAGATAGACCTCAGATCAGGCTATCATCAGCTTAGAGTCAGAGAATGTGACATTCCAAAGACAACTTTCAGAACTCAGTATGTTCACTTTGAATTCCTACTCATGTCATTTGGTCTTACCAATGCCCCAGTAGCCTTCATGGACCTGATGAACTACGTATTCAAGCAGTACTTGGATATGTTTGTCATGTATTTATTTATGACATTCTCATCTACTCCCATAGTGAACATGATTATGCAGACCATCTCAATATAGTATTACAAACTCTTAGAGCCCATCAGCTATTCACAAAATTTAGTAAGTGCAAATTTTGGCTAAAGTCAGTAGCTTTCCTTGGTCATATAGTTTCTGATGATGGCATTAAAGTAGATCGTCAAAAGACCAAAGTAGAGAGAAACTAGCCTAGACTTATCTCTCTATCAGATATCAGGAGTTTCTTAGGTTTGGTTGCCTATTACCGATGGTTTATTAAAGGATTTTCATTCATTGCATCCCCCATGTCCAGATTGACTTAGAAAAAAGACAAGTTCCAATGGCCGAAATCTTGTGAGACAAGTTTTCAGGAGTTAAAGACTCAACTCACTATAGCTCCAGTTTTGAATTTACCAGATAGCTCAGACGGGTTTTTTGTATATTGTAATGCTTCCAGAGTTGTTTTGGGGTGTGTCTTGATTCAAATAGGTAAGGTTATATCCTATGCCTCCAGGCAGCTTAAGCCCCATGAAAAGAATTACCCCACTCATGATATTGAGTTAGCAGTTGTTGTGTTTGCCTTAAGGATTTAGAGGTATTATTTGTATAGGGTACATGTGGATATGTTTACAGACCACAAGAGCCTGCAGTATGTATTTTCTCAAAAAGACCTAAACCTACGTCAGAGAAGGTGGTTAAATTGTTGAAAGACTATGACATGAGTGTTCTGTATCATCCAGGCAAGGCCAATATAGTGGCTGATGCTCTCAATAGGATATCTATGGGTAGTGTTGCTCACATGGAGGATGGTAAGAAGAAGTTAGTTTAGAAAGCTAATTAGCTTTCCCGACTAGGTGCCCGCTTAGTCAATTCAGTAGAGGGTAGCATATGGGTGCATAATAGTTCAGAATTCTCTTTGGTTTTTTCAGGTAAAAGAAAAGCAGAACAGAGATTCTAGTTTAGTTAAACTAAAAGAGTCAGTTAGAGATCAGAAAGTAGAGGTTTTCTCCGAAGGGGGAGATAATGTATTTTGCACCTAGGGTAGACTATGTATGCCATGTATGGATGGAATGAGATAGAGTATTCTTGTAGAGATGCATGGAGTATGTTACTCGATTTACCCAGGGGCCACAAAGATGTACCGCGACTTGCGGGAAATCTATTGGTGGAATGGATGAAGAGAGACATTACAGAGTTCATAGCTAGGTGCTCTACATTCCAGCAGGTTAAGATTGAGCACCAGAAACCTAGTGGTTCCATGCAAGAGTTCAATATCCCCACATGGAAGTGGGAGAAAGTAAACATTGATTTTGTGACGGTTTTGCCTCATACTCGTCGCCAGCATTATTTCATTTGGTTCATTATGGACAGGATGACCAAATCATACAATTTCTTACCAGTTCATACCTCTTATACATTTGAGGATTATGCCAAGCTCTATGTTAGAGAGTTGGTTAGATTTTATAGAGTTTTGTTATCCATCATTTCAGATAGAGGTACGCAGTTCACCTCTTATTTATGGAAAGCCTTCCAAAAGGGTCTTGGTACCCAAGTTCACCTCAGTACAGCCTTTCACCCTCGGACAGATTATCAACTAGAAAGGACTATCCAAACTCTAGAAGATATGTTAAGAGCATGCAATATTGACTTTAAGGGTAGTTGGGATTACAACTTGCCTTTGATTGAGTTCACATATAATAATAGTTATCATTCTAGCATCCAGATGGCTCCATTTGAGATGCTCTATGGGAGGAGATGTAGATCTCCCATTGGTTGGTTTGAAGTGGGTAAGGTCACAATGGTAGGGCCTGACTTAGTATTTGATACCTTAGAAAAAGATCAGCTGATCCGGGAAAAGCTTAAGACAACTCAGAGCTGACAGAAATTGTATGTCGATGTGTGAAAAAGTACTTCAAGTTTGAGATTGGTGATTATGTATATTTGAAAATATGTCCTATGAAAGGAGTGAAGAAGTTTGGCAAGAAGGGGAAACTCTGTCCTCGATATGTCGGTCCTTACCGAATTCTCAACCGTTTTGGAAGGTAACTTACGAGTTTGAGTTGCCTTCAAACTTAGCTTTAATGTACCCAGTGTTTCATGTCACCTTTCTAAAGAAGTGCATAGGTGACCCATTAGTTGTATTCCTGATATAGGGTACAGATGTTATGAACAGTCTTTCTTATGAAGAATTCCAAGTCGAAATTCTTGAGCATCAAGTTCGCAGACTGAGGAACAAAAAAGTTTCCTTATTCAAAGTTTTTTGGTGGAATCAATTCGTTGAGGGAGCTACTTAGGAAGCTGAAGTAGATATGCGGACCAAGTATCCTTACCTCTTCTCTGCAAACTCAGACTCAGCTCAAGGTAATAGTTTTTCTTGAATTTACTCAATTCTATTCTCAAATTACCTTTACAACTTTGTGTCGGTTTAGTTGCATAGAATTCTCATACCATGCATACCTTTATGAAACAGGTCAGTCATGTTTCATGTCTTCAAAACTCATTCATGCTTCAGTTATACATATCGATATGATAGTTTAGTATATCATTAGATTCAATCATGAAATCATATTTCAGTTGTGCATGATCAATATGTAAATTTAGTCTATCAGTATTCTAAGCTTAATTAGTCTCATTCGAGGACGAATGTTCCCAAATAGGAGATATTATAAGATCCTGCAAAATCCTAAGCTTAACTCAGTCCGTTAAAGCTTGAAAAGAGGTACCAGACTTGGAAATTTCAACTAAGTGTTTATACTACAAATTATTTTTGCCTTCATAAGTTGGAAATCATATTCTACAACCTTTATGACCTTAAAATGTCGATCCTTGGATTGAATCATGATCAGGTGTGTCAATAGATCACTTCGGGTGGGTTTTAGATTTTTTGAACCTTATTTGGATCATATTCAGGTGACCAAAATAGTGGGTCGATGCGATCTCAATGCATCGCATCAACCATCGTGTCAACGGATAATTTTTCCCCAACTTTTAGTGCAATTCTAATGAACCAATATGAACTCGATGCGATGTGTTGGTCATCGCATTGATGTCATCAACACATCGCTCACCGCATCACTGGGAACATTTTTAGTTATTAAAACTCCGCATCTAGAGAGGTATTAGGGTCATTTTCCTACCCTTAATGATCCCCAAAAACATGAAATTAACCTACTGTAAGAGCAAAATATCTTATTCTCTCTCAAATTTACTCAAGAACAAACCCTAGGGCATTCAAATTTCAATACCAATCTTTAAGAACACACCATCAATCCTTACAAATTTAAGTACCAAGGTATGTTAGGTGTTCATCCAAGGGTTTCCTTCCACCCTTGGAGTTCAAGAACCCTTTATAAATTACAAGTCAATTTCTTTGATGAATTTAATGTTGAATTTGATTTTCTTCATGATTATGATGTTAGTTGGGTTTATAATCCATTATTAATTGTAATTTTTATGAGAAATAAATAACATGTGTGTGTTGTCAGATGGTTTCATGTTAAAAACCCTTAAATTTATGACTTTGGAATTGTGATCATGATGCTTACATGTTGACTAGTATTATGTGCATAAACTTGCTCCCAAGTGTTTGATAAAATGTTCATGTGAGTTGGATAGTGCCATTATATCATGTTAACACATTTACAAGTTCATACCATGCAAGTGCTTGATAAAATGCCTCAAAGGATGATAGTCATAAATTGTTTAGTTATTATGTTTTCAAGGTTGTACTATGTGGTTACTATCTATGCTATCGATTCCTGGGAGTATCTAATACCTAACAATCTAGTTGTTTACCTAGATTTATAGTAGTTTTAGAATAGTCTCAGTGATGTCACGTATAGTAGTATTCATTTAGTAACAGAAATTAATGTATTCAATCAGTTAATAGAATTTAGTGAACTCAGTTTAGTTCAGTTAGGCAACATGATCAGTAACAATTCAGTTAGGCCTAGTGCAGTCTAGAAATCAATTTAGTTTATTTTCAGTTGGGAGTAGGAATCAACACCGAGTGAACCCAGGAATAGGGGCATTCCTATCAGTAAAGGGTTTGACCCTTAGTAGCAATACCTGTATTACAGAACTATGTAGCCAGCGTAGGTTGTGATGTCTTCCTGCCAGTCTAGGGTTGATATATCTCGTATAAGTTTTCCTACCAGTGAGGGTTGACGAAAGGGCTTCCTGTCAGAGAGAGTTAACTCATAGCCATTGTTAGTATCCCTTGCCAATATGCTAACACCCTTCCAACTAGGGTCACAGGTTGGACCCCAACTCAGTTCAGAATCAGGGTATATTGGTTAGGTTAACACTCTCTCTGTTTCAGTTTTAGACTCATTATAAAACCTCAATTCAATTTCAGAATTAGGACTGTCAGATACAGTCACCTAGCTTAGTATAGAACTCAATTCAGTTCTACAGAATCAGGGCTGTCAAAAACAGTCACCCAATTAACAGTAATACAGTATCCATAAACTCAGATATCAGTCATTTAGTTTTCAGAAGTCATTATCCAGTATTAATGAAATATCAGTTACAGTATACAAAGTTATGTGCATAGCATTGCATAATTGGTATTTACAGCAGTTTCAGATATACATGTACTCTCACTCAGTTATATTCATGCCATTTAGTTAGTTATTATTCATGCATATAAACCCATGCATTCAGCCTTACCTTACCTAGCATACTAGTATATTTAAAGTACTGACGCATACCTTTCTTTTATGCTATGATGTCTTATATCAAAGGTTCAGACACATGGGCTCCTAACCATACTTAGCAGCCCAGATTATCAGTAACATATTTAGTGATGAGTCCTCATAGTTCGAGGATAGAAAATTATTTAAGTTCATCAGTACTTTAGTAATCGGAGTTTGTTGGGAGGCTTGTCCCATCAACTCCACATTTAGACAGTTCAGTTAGATGTTCTTCAAACTAGATTATTCCAGACAGTTATTCATTTTTCAGATATGTTTGACAGATGTTACTGTGATCATTATTTGATTTCAGTTATGAACCTTATTGTTGATTTTGCCTAATTTCCATATTTTTACAGAGTTATTTTATTCAGTAATTATAGCAGGTTCCAATCATGGGTTAGCTTGTGGTCCTTCGGTATTATGAGCATCATGTGATGTTCTGGGTGCAGACTCAGAGTGTTACAACCATCTCTTTTATAGATGCAAGTATTAGTACTCAAAGGTCAATACATATCTTTGGCACCACCTTCTTTCTCTTATTCATTGTTCTAAAAATTGAGTTTTTGTAACGTACCTTTTTTTCATTATATGTAAGTCTAATTACAAAATTTTGGATTAAGATTTTCCCCAAATTGAGAGTTAAGAATTTCAGGTTGGGCTTTTCTTGAATGAAAATCAAGTGATTTATGATCTAGGGTAATTCAAAAATAGATTAGTAAATGTGAAAATATATAATATGTTTTTATGTAAGTTAAGACAGTAAAAAATCTGTAGGATTATTTGGAAGTGAATTTCAGTAAGTAAAACTATCAATGTCAAACTTAACATAAAGGGGTTAGTCTAGAATATCATGGTTTGAGGGTGCATTGTGAAAAAAGATAAAACTAGAAGTAATTTTGAGTTTCTACCTTGCCACACCCTTTATAGAAAATGGCAGACAACTATTATGATGCCTTTATAGTAGAAAAATTATCCTTCTAACGGGAGTCAACAATGTTCAATCACTCCATAGCGGGTGTATTCTGCTATAGCGAGGCTACTATAGGGGATATATGTAGATTTATGCAGAAAATTACCCCCAAAATGGTTTATTATTTCTAAATTCATTCTTGAAAGGGCTTAGGCAATTTAGGAAATTTTCACCTATTTTCTACTAAATTTCTTTGTAAAGGTAAATTAATCACTCCTATTATCTAATGTTTTGATTTCTAAACCTAAATCACTAGTTTACGGGGTTTAGGGAGGATTTAAAGTTTAACCTAGTTGAATTTTTTTGTGCAATGTGACAAATTGGGTGTATAACCTTTGTGCATCACGTTTTATATCTATTTTGGTGTTGAAATACACCTTTGTATCTTGTATTCTTGTTGTTGGTAGCGAATCTGAGTGTGGTCTTCATCTTGGTCCTCGAATCCTTAAGTTTAGTGGACTGATTTGGTGTTTGTTTCGTGTTTTCCTTGTGATTCTTTTATCATTTGGTATCAAAGAATGGCTAGATCTTATTCCTATAAGATCAATCTTGGGCTTGCTTGTTAGAAAATTCAAAAAATAAAAGTTGAAATCTGAAAATTCCAAAAAGAAGCAAATCTATCCATTTTTGTGTCTTGGCCGAAATTATGTTCTTGTTGTGTCTTGGCCGAGATTTTTTTTGTTTTGAGTCAAGATCTAGGAGTTATTTTATTTGTTTTGTTGTTTCTAGTGTTACCTTCTTCACCTCTACACTAAAGAAGTCTAGATCCAGATTTGAACTTTAATTGTTGATGTTGTTGTTGTGAACCTAAACTTTGGCCGTGTGATTGTTGTTGGTATTGTTGTTGTGGATTCAAAGATTGGAATTGTGGTGTGTTGTTAGTTCAAGGTTTGAATGTGTATGGTGGTTATTGTGTTGTATGTTAAGCTTGGAAAGGTATTGTTGATGTTTGGGGTCCAACTTGAACCTTAGAACTTCAAGATTCAAAAAAATGTGTTCTTGGTGTTCTTCACATTTTCATCTATAGTTGAAGAAAACATGGATGTTTGATCTTGGAATTTGAAGAAAGAGAGTGCGTATTTTGTTAGTCTTGAAAAATATATTTCCAAAATTTAAGACCTCTCAAGACTTTTACAACCAATTCCAACCACTCAAGGACTTCAACAACCTTTTTCAAACAACCTTCCATGATTTAAGGACCATGTCTTGAGGATAAAAGTCAAGTCTTGCTTTTTGAATTTGAAAGAGGATTTCAAGACTTGTTTTCTCTCCTTAACCAATTCCTACCAATTTCAAATTACAATTGGACCAAGACTTGAATTAGAAAATAAAATTTGATAACAACCACAACCAATACGTGGCTGCCACATCACATTTTTACTGTTCACCAACAATTTTTAAGCTCAAATTTCAGATTTCTTAGTTTCATTTTATTGTTTCCTAGTTCTGTTTGTTAGTTCAAACACTAATTAACAAACTAGTAATCTCCTACTAAATTGTAAGTTAATTGTAGAGTCCATTTGTTTCGTGTCTTCGTTATTTGTGTGCTTTTTCTTGTTTTTAGCTTGTAGTAACTTCTTTGTTTCAAGTTTATAAGTAAATTTTATTTTTGTATCTTGAGTCGATCAAACAAGAATCTATTCCGGCCACCAAATAGAATTGACATCCTATTGACTACTGGAGTATAAGCAACTTTCAATATTCGCCGCTCTAATTGTGAGAATCACAAAGGTGAGTGTATACGAGTGTTAGTGAGAAGCTTTTACTACTAATCTTGTTTTTTCATTATGTAGGTACAAAGGTGATATAAAGGGAACATGTATTCGATAGCCGAGGATTATTATGACTACAACATGAGAGACTATGATTGTAGTGAGGGTTTTTATGGCTACGAAGTTGAGGGAGATTGCGGAGGCTATGAAAATAGCCATGAACAAAACTTGGGCAGATTTGGGAGTTGCAGTTTTGTGGGAGAAATGAGGTGAATGAAGTACCTAGTGCTTATGGTGAGTTTGGAGATGATGTAGGACCTCGTGAATGTTCTTATGATGACGTTGGGGCATGTGAGAAGTCTTACACTTCTCACTCCGAACCTAGATTTGGTGTTAGGTGTAACCCTTTCATTTGCAAAGCTTATGAGAGCTATGATGAGAGTGCATGTGAGGAGTGTGAAGATTCATATTCTTCACCTTTTAGTTCTTATTATCAAGGTCAATATAGTGTGAATGGTTATACTAGTTCAAGTGGAGGTTGTCTAACAAAAAGAAGAGGGTGTCCATCTCCAAAACCGAGGGATACTTGTGTGCATTATAATGTTGATCTGAGAAGGAGTATACACTCCAAAAAGGTGACCATTTGTAGGATACCGGGATGCCTTATTGTGTTGAATAATAGGTACTATAAAAACTACATCCTTCCGTCCATGGTCAACTTCTTGGGGCTGTTTTGAGAGCCTTACTTATTCCATACTCATTGGATGAGTTCAAGGTTACTGAGAGGGTAAAAGTTGTCTTCTCCCAATATGAATACCATGAGGAGGTGTGATTCGATGTTCTTCCCTTGCCCTATGGTCATGTACACTTAGGTGCCTATTGGTTTGCACGATATCAAGTTCCTACCGTGCAAAATTGGCCTAGTATTGTAAGAGACCAATGGGGGAATTGCCTCATGACTTACTTGCTACCCAAGCCACAAAGATAAGTGCCTACCTACTCCAATCCAAATTAATATGAGAGACAAAAGATTGAGAGGAGTAAGAGAGTGCAAGGTGGTAATCTGAGAGTGGAAAAAAAGAGAGGTTGTGTGGAGCGAAGTGAGGGGATTATCACCAAACCATGCTAACATTGGTTGTCTTTTTATTTCTAAGGACATTTTTGTAGGTACCAACATGACAAGCGAAGGCGAACAATACTGAAAGGAAGTTGCTGCCCAAGCTTATGGAGGACCTTCACACCACGGCAAAGAAGAATTTACTTAAGAAATTCAAGGTAAAATTGCTAACTCTTACACTTTGTTGCATGAGAATGATATTCGTGTGGCTAGTAGCCCATTGAGTGTGAGTAGTAGCTTACTTACTTATGAGTCAAATGATTCTTTATCTCTTGTTGATGATGTACATGTTGTGAGTGTGGATACACTAGTTGATCCTATTGGTGACCAAATTGACTCTTCTTGTAAGGTTAATTTATGTCTACCTAGTGTTGAAACCTATATGTTAAACGGAAGTACATCATCTTTTGTAATAGGTGTTGATCAACTTACTTGTGAAAATTGTCCACCACTTGAGTATGTGTGTGATGTGATTTATAGAACTCAAGTGAGTGAAGTACTTGAAAATATTGGTCACCAAAATGGGAGTGAACCCGAGATCTATTCTTGGGACAATCTTAAGCTAGAAATCTCTTTGAAACATGATATTGATCTTTTAGAGAGTGATGAACGTATTTGTTCCGAATCTGCTTGGGAAATAGATCATGCTCTCTTTAGGTATGATGTCTTGTTTGAAGATAATTTAAACACTCCTAATGAACCTAGTGGTGAAAATGGTGGTATAGCTTGCCTTGAAGGCTATAGCCGATATGCTAACCCATAATGGTGTGACAATATTCCTCCTAAAGATGGAAATCTCTTTTTGAAAGATGAGAGTACTCTTAATGGTAAGAAATGTGTAATACTTCTTGAAAAACTGAGGGCAAAGGTGTCATTAACTCCTTGGGGTAATGTTCCTAAATGTGCATCCTTGTTTGACACACTTGTGCCTAAATTGCATGAATTCCAACTTGTGGATGCCAAGTTGTCTAGTTATTTGAAGGAAAGAATGTGTATGTGTTTAAATGTTTATTCTTCACCCATGAATGCTTTTGCACGTGATTCTTTCCTATACTACCTCTTTGCCTATAATGACGTCCATGCTAGTTTTAGATTTATTTTATGTCAAGATAGGAAGTTTGTTGGTCCGTCCATGTGTGTGCGTGATAATGCTATATGGATTTTATGGGCTTTAGAACCAATCGAAACCCGCTTCCCTTGGTATTGTCTTTTTGATGAGATAAAGAAGCAATGGTGTCTTATAGCTCATAAGATGAAAGAAGTTCTACCTTGTGGATTATTTGATGCCATTAGGACCTATGTAGTTTCTTTATCTCTTGGTGATTCTCGTAACCAAATCCTTTGTGCACCTTTTATTGAGCTTTTAATATTTAATTCAAAGGATCCTTGGTTATATTGCAAATATGTGCAACCTTGGCATGTTGAGATGATTTGTTGTGCTAACCCTAACCCCCATGCCATGAGGAGTTTGTATTTGTTTGCCCTCTCTTCGATTTTGCATAGTTTGGATTCGAGGTCTAATCCTTTTGAAGAAGGGGGGGGATGATACAAGAATAATGGCCGCCTTATCTTTCGACGACATCATTCAAAGTTACTATGTGAAGAATCAAGCTTTGGTCACATGGAGGGCACGGGGTCATACTTAGAGGGGACGTTTTGATCCTACCATTGATCAAACCTGAGTGTGGAAGATTGCTTGGAGCCTTGAAGACTTAAGGATTCTTGAGTTTGGACCACCTTTGTTGGTTCACGGTTTTGGTGCCCTTTATTAAGGGCATTTTGGTCACTTAGCCTTAAGGGCATTTTGGATAATTCATATTGTTTTCCAACACACCAAGGCCACCCTTGGTCATTAAGGGTAGTGTAGTTTTTTTTTGCCTTCTTTTGTAATATACTATAAGTACAAATTTTTTAGGTCTTCTCTAATTAGTTTATGAAGGATGAAAGATTAAAACATAAAACATTCTCTCTCTTGAGAGTAGAACACTTAGTCTTAGTTAGGGCTTGGAAAAACTAGTATTGATCTTTGCTTAGAAACGGTGGATCTTGAGGTGAGTTGATTCCCTTGACGGTCACCGTAAGAGTGTGGTTTTGATTATTACATTCATTAGGGGTTTTTGAGTTCAATAAACTCTTTAGTTCTTAATCTTGTAATAATTTTGGTCTCGCTATCTATCCTTTACTTTTGTTGTTGTTATCTTGTAAAGTGGACTGTTTTGGGTCATTTATTGAATCTGAAACTTGTTTTATTGTTGTTGATATTGTTCATCACGTTTTATATCTATTTTGGTGTTGAAATACACCCTTGTATCTTGTATTCTTGTTGTTGGTAGAGAATTTGAGTGTGGTCTTCATCTTGGTCCTCGAATCCTTAAGATTAGTAGACTGATTTGGTGTTTGTTTCATATTTCCCTTGTGCTTCTTGTATCAACTTAGGTAAGTCGGTGGATAATGATATCAACTCTTGTATGTTATCTACAACTGGGCCATTTGAGGAGATATCAAGTGAGATGAGAGCAATCCAAGAGTTTGTGTCTGGGTTGCCCACGGGGCCAGGAGAACCTTTTACTACCCCCACTCCTATTTGCATAGACTGACTACGACAGATTTCTAGAAAATCATAAGAAGTATGGATCCACCATCTCCATACTTGAGCGGGCCTACTCTTTCTTAGAGCGATCTCATTGGGAGCTATGGGATTTCCATGATAAGATAAAGAGAAGGGGGAAGAAGAGATAAAAATATTTCACTCATATGTGGAAAGGGGTGAAGGGCGTGTCAAAGTTCTTGAAGCCTAAGGAGAAACTTCTTTCCCTGAGAGCAGATTTGGATGATGAGGTCCCAGCGATGTGGTTAGATAATGATGATGCTGAGAGGAAGAGTGATAACAGTACCTAATGTGGTTTCAAGGAGCCCCTTAAACTCTTTTTATGCTTTTGTGTTATGTAGTGAGAACACTGCAACTCTTTATTTGGGGGTGCCCATCTTCGTATTTATTTCATATTTGATTCCTGGGTCTATTATTTAGATGTTTATTTGGATACTTCATGTTTTATTTGGATGATTTACTTTTGATTTATTCGGATGATTTGATTTGGGTTGTAATATTGGGCATTCTGATGATGTTTACAATTTGTGGATGATTCACTTTTGTTTTTCATTTGTAGTTTTTATTTTTCTTTGTGGATATTAATGTTGGATGATTCATTCCCTGTGATAGACTGAGTGACGACATTCTTAAGAAAAAATTATCATGTTTGGAGTTTTGAGCTATAAATGCAGGGGAAGTATAAGTACCGGTGACATTATAGATTTGAAGATTGTCATTATTCTTATGATAAAGTCTGAGTAGACATATGGCTTGCCCTTATAAAAGCCTATATGTGAGAGGACGGTTTGATTTATTGCCAACAATAGTTAATCTTTTGTTGTGAAACACGAAGCAAGCACCCCCACCCCCACCCTACCCCCTCCTTCCAAAAATTTTTGTGAAAAAACCAAAGGCATGGACATGAATGATTTTGTAACAACAATTTACCTCTTTTGTGACTCCAATTTCTTTAGTATGTAGTGTGTAATAATTAACTCTTTTTGCCTCAAATGGGAGGTGCAATTGATCCTTCTAGAAAAGTTTGCATGCCATATGCGATGAGCTTAATTTATTGATTCTCATGCATACTTGTGTCATCTAGAACTTACCCCATTGGTCTTTCAAAACTAATCTTAATTAAACATGGTTGGAGAAATAATTTTAAGCCTTTTTCGTTATCATGGAAAATCACTTTAGCCTAAAAAGTCTACCCATGCTAGAATGGAATCCCTAGTCTCTCCTTTTTTAGCCTTTGGACCTTTCTTTGGCAACTGCATTACAAGCCTTGAATTATTTCAACTTTATCCCTCTTTTTGAACCCTACCTTCTTGAACTTAAAAATACAAGGCTAAAAGCCTAAGCTGGGGGTGGTAAATCTTGGAAGAGGTGATGTTGGATCACGATATTTTAAGTGAGTGCCTAAAAGCCAAGTAATGAAGACAAATGAATGAGAAAAAGAAAGGGACCAATAGAAGAAGGAAAAAAAATGACATTACCCTAAGATAATAAATAAGAATAAAAAATTTTCAAAAGATGAGTGAACCAATGTGGTAAAGGAAGGCACATGTGTAAATTAGGAATATATGAAGTGGCCCATGACCCAAAGTTTGATTTAATAGTGTTTTATGTGAAGTTCAAGGAGGGTTTAGTCACTTTTATCCCAAATGTTAATCCTACCCTTCCCCAAACAAATATTACAAGCTTGAAAAATCCCTTCGAGATCCCTAACCAAGTGTTTTTTAGTTAGTAGCGATGGAAAATAAGGGCAAGCATATAGCATGACACTTGTGTGTACTGAAAAATTCTTTGTGATAGTGAGTGCTTGCATATTTGTCCCTTTTCACATGATAGAAATTATGGTGTGTTGGGACTTTTCTTTCATAAGGAGGCATGTAAATTAGTAAAGGTTGGTGAAGTTGACATATACCAAACATGAGGCAAAAGAGTGTGGTCAAGTCACTATTGATAGAGATTCACCTCTTGAGATTTACTAGTTCTTGCTTGATTGTTCTTAAAAATCTTTTGCGTCCTTGAAAAATGTAATTAATTTTGAGGGGTGTTGCACATATAGTTCTTCCCATGCTTGGTATATAATTGTTAGTGCTAATCAAGCTTGGAATCATGGTGATCATTGGGTTGTAATAGTGGGCTTAGAAGTAAAGTAGTCTCATTGAGTATGCAGTAGTATTGCTTGAGGACAAGCAATATTTTAAATTAGGGGTGTTGATGAGTGGCAAATTTGCCATTTATATACATCCAAATTCTTGCACATTACAATGATTTAGTGTATAATTAAGAATAATTCTCTATTTAAATGCATTAGCTTTCAATATTTTGATCTTGTAGGAGATATGATGAAGATAAATTGAGATCAACCTATAAAGAAAGAAAAGTGGGCAAGAGGAGCAAAAGCTGAAGATTAGATAACCCTCAAATGTGGCGATCACACTCAGAGGGTCGCGATCACGGTCGGTATTTAAGTCAAACTTCGGCATTCATAGTATTATTACTGCAATCTCAAGAGTCGTGAACGCAATCAAGAGATGAAGATCGCGGTAGAGAAGCAAAGTTACAAGGGTAAAAATGAAATTTCATGGAGCTGGATCCCAAAGCACAAAATGGTAAAACCCCTTTCACAATTGAGGGATCTTTCATTCAATTTTCAGTTTGGAGAGAAGAGAAAACACTTTATTTTTGAGTTGAGAATAATTTGTTAAGTGGATTCCAAGAGATTTTTGTTGTAAATTGAGATTGAAGTTTGGGTTTACTCTAATTTGGATTACTATGGATCAAGTGCATGCAAATTTGGGTATAATTCCTCTCTTTAATTTCATGAGTAACTAATCATATATCTTGGAGTAATGTTTGATTAGGTAGTAAGTTATATGTGGGGGCTGATTGTTAGTACAAATAATTGAAAAATTGTTGTGGGTTTTCTCTTACTCAATAGTTGAATTGAGAATTGTGGGCAAAAACCCCAATTGCCTAGGATCCCACATCATCTTTGAAAGAGGGATGTAGGTGAAGAGTAATTGGAAACAACACCTTGAAATAACTTGTTTATTAGAACTATCTTATAAATAAGGGTGCTAAGTTGATTGGCTATGTCCATAAGCATCATCTTAGAAATAAGGATGCTAAGTTGAGATTATTGATGTTAGGTGTATTTATGTATTCTAGCATTACTATTCTATCCTTTTTAGCCTTAGTTTGAGGATGATTCCTATACTATATGGGTTGACAATGATATAAATGAGCATTTATGTGTCCAAGTATGTGTTTAGAATGTTTAATGGTGGTTTCACATGAGTTTTGATTCAAAATTTGAGCATTTAGAGTTCAACCGAGAAAACTAGTGTAACTAGCTTGAGCTAGGTATTTTTCTAGTCTATTGTATTGGGATTTTAATGTGTTTTAATGATTTACTAAGGTTTTTATTATGTATTTATATGTGAAACAACTTATTTATAATGTTCAAGGGTCAATTGGATCAAGAAAAAAGTCAAACTAATAAGTTAAAGCTCAATGTGAATTTAGCCTATGCTTAGCTCGTGTTTCTAGTTCATCGTTGAGGATGTTGGGTTGTTTTGAGCTCTAAATTGTTGTCTTTAACGCAATATTATGCTTGATTAATTGACTATGATAATATATTAAGGATATACAAGCTTCAAATCAAGTGTTAATAACTCAAAAAAGCTCAAAAATGACCACAAAAGCACAAGACACAAGTTGGACGCAATTTGGACCCCTGGAAAGTATTGAGCACGTGTGCGCTGTGTATTTGGCAAATGTGCACCGGATTCATACCATTGGATTCATAAGGGGACAAAATGGAAGTACATCATATCACGGAGCCGTGTCAATTCACAATTGTCTAAAAATAGTGGCTCAACGCGATAACACTGCTTCGCATTAAGGACCAAAATCAGGAGAAAAATGCCCAGTGATGCCATTTGACGCTATGGTATGATGCGGTGACCAGAAAAATTGGGATAATTTTTCCAAGTACGACGTGGAAACCTAATACATGTGGTTTTATGACTTATATACTATAAATATAACATCTTAAAACACGTTTTGACAATCTTGGAACCCCTAGATCGCTTGGAACAACATTGGAAGCTACCACAACTTCTTTTTAGGTTTTTATTTCTTTAATTTATCTTTATTTATAGTTTTAATCATTCATACAATTAATTGGATGTTTATTATGGCTATGAGTGGCTAAAAACTCCCTTTCCGGGGTTAAAGCAAGGAACATGAGTACTTTTGTTTTGAAATAAGTTTGTTTGATTTGCTTATCATTGGTGGTTGTTTGTTTATTCTTGTTTTAACTATTTTAAGAATTAGCGACCCTTAGAATAAATCAATTGTAAAACTTTTGATCTCGGGAGAGGGAATAGGGAGATAAAACATGGGAATAAATAAAGTATGGTTTTTATTTCTTCATAAAATAAGAAATTTGAATTCGTGTCTAGGACAAGGATGTACTTAGATGCCTTACTTGATTCAAACGTAGGATGATATCTTTAAAACACTTAATTGGATTATTACATCCCCTATCAACAATGTAGTTGTAATGTTCATATTAGGTAAAAGATTAGAGGTCGGGAGACCATGATCATGTAATTAACCCTATGAATCAACAACCAAGATAAGCAAGTTAACGAATGAAGTTCAATAACATAGTATGATTGTTCGAAGTGCTTTAACCTTGGGTTTTCTCCTATTGATTGTTTCAAGACTTTAATTTCCACATTCTTTATGTTAGTTTTAATTTAAAAATTCCAAATACTTTTTGGTTACTCTTGCATCAAATTAATCTTAGAAGTTAAACTAGAATTGAATAGTTGTTAGATCAAGTCTCTGTGGGATCGATACTTGGCTTTCATTAGGTCACTTTACTACTTGATAAGACCACGTACACTTGCATATGTGCTTGGGCCCTGTCAGTTATGGATTGGTAGGCTTGTCACATGAGGTGTTCGAAAGAATCCATGAGTGAAATTTAGTGTTTTATCAAAAGATTAACACTAAGACCCTAAATCCAGCCTACCCAAAACCCTTGGCCAAACTTGGACTAACTCTTGATTTCCTATTCATGAACACTACTTAGGAGAACATAACCCCAAGATCTCTCTTAATTTGATAAATTTAACAATTGTATCAATCTCTTATTAGTGTAATTTGGTATTGTGTTCAACAAAATTCAACTTCCGAACCCCCCAATTTACTTTCATGTTTTGTTTTAGTCTTGCATTGCGGTTTAACACATAGTTAACTCTCAACACGGATAGGTGTTGAAAGCTAGCTTGCACTCCTCAAGGATATATTCGATCCCGACTCATGTTCGGTTCAGATTGACAATGACAGCCTTGCATCGAAATGATGGTGTAAGTTGAGCATTATCAGGGGGACACACACAAAAAAGGTGGTTCAATTCAAAATCTCCATTAATCTCAAATGTTACGGCTTGGAAACAAGTAATTTTCCTTCAAACACAAGGCTAATTTAGTCTATGCTCGGTTGGAACAACATAAAAAAAGAACAATCACTTTATCAAAAGGTGTAAAGATCCAAAATCGTCTCCCGAGATGTCACACGGTGTTTAAGACTACAAGTAGCCCCAAGCTAACCCTTAGAGCCGGTTTCTACCAATAACACTCAATTCAAGATGAAATAAACTCAACACTTACATAGTCATATCACATGAAAGAAAATACGGGAAAGATACTCGGTCCATATGACCACAATACAGAGAAACCTCAACAAAACCACAATATCGAACCCTCGACAGATCATAAGTATGATACTAGTCTAACAAAACCTCTACGAATCAAAAACTAGAGAGTCATTGGGACAGGTCCCCAACTGACTCGAAATGAACTGAAGCTAAAACATAGTCTCTCAAATACAAAAAATATCTGAAGATTAATCCTTGAACCATGAGTACTTACCACTATAGAAAACATAGGCAAGGTACTCAAAGAATCACGGATGAGGCTGGGACTGAGCACCTGAACTTACATTATAAGAAAATGTAGCACATAGACATATATATGAATCAGTACTTTGGAATGTACTGAGTATGTGGAGGTGAATGCATATGTATAACAATAGTACCGATCTTCTTCAATCAAATTATGTATGAAAAATGAGATGAATCACATGGCTTGAACAAGTATAAAATATAAAGCTCATAAATCATGTAGAATGAGGCATGCAACACAAATTTTGTGAGTCATCGCTCTTTAACCTTAAAAATCAGAAATCTTCTCTTATTCTCAATACCCAAAGGCTTAGGGACTTTGAACAATACTTTCAACTCATGCATATGTCTCATGGAGAGTAAAACCTCTTTAATGCTCAATATTTCATAATTATCTAGAACTCATATACTTGGAATTCGGAATCATATGAATTGGAAACATATTTGAAGGTATTTCATTCACCTTAGGAAAATATCTCATTTCAAGCTTTAGGAAAATCATTCTATCTGAAATAGAAAAGTATTCTTGCTCAAGGAAATAACTTATCTCAAAGCTTTATGAAAAGTACTATATCAAGGGAAGATACTTTCATTTAGGAAAATAACCCACCTCAAGGAAGCACTTTAATTAGGGAACAACTTTGCAATTCCACCATTTAGGAAAATAACTCATAGGAAGGGAAAATAAGTATCAAATTTCAAAGTTTAAAAGGAAAAGGGAGGTTCTTGTAACCGACATAAACCATGCGAGCTACATGGAGTCCAATATTTTATCCTCCTAAGGAGGATACCCCACGTTAGGGAGGAGTGTCATACTCTTTCCAGGGAGTATAACCTAAGTCTAGTAATCACTAAATAAAACTCAGCCTTGGGCCCAATCATAATCATCATAAACTCGGCCTCAGGCCCAACCTACGGTGGCACATAGTTTTGGGGTAAGAAATCGTAGTGACTTACCCGCTCGGTGCTAAGTACTACTCCCTTTAGATTATCTACGCTCATCTCATAAAATCCACTTTTAGAATAATCTCATGGTTCACCACGAACCCAATAATCAAATCGATAACTCATATGATGAAGTGGATTTCAAAGCTTTCGGATCGTTAGGTCAATTCATTTCTCAATCATCTCAAAATACTAAAATCATGGGTGCTTATAGCACAAGAGTTCATAATTTCACAAGTCTCAAATAGGGATTACTAACCCATAATTCAATCTCAAGTTAAAGCTCATAAAAAGCATAATATATAGCATATAGATTCATAAATCATGTGGAAATCTGGGAATTTCAATAATTTATCTCAAAATCTCAATCAAGTCATATGCTTCAATATCTCAACATTGCAAATATTATCTTCTCAA